>NC_069504.1:728617725-728917725 GCF_027579735.1 Bombina bombina
GAGCAGGGTGTGTGTGCATGTAGTCTGCATGTGTCAGTGAGCAGGGGGTGTGTGCATGTAGCCTTCATGTGTCAGTAACCAGGGTGTGTGTGCATGTAGTCTGCATGTGTCAGTGAGCAGGGTGTGTGTGCATGTAGTCTGCATGTGTCAGTGAGCAGGGGGTGTGTGCGCTTGTAGTCTGCATGTGTCAGTGAGCAGGGGGTGTGTGCATGTAGTCTGCATCTGCATGTGTCAGTGAGCAGGGTGTGTGTGCATGTAGTCTGCATGTGTCAGTGAGCAGGGGGTGTGTGCATGTAGTCTGCATGTGTCAGTGAGCAGGGGGTGTGTGCATGTAGTCTGCATGTGTCAGTGAGCAGGGTGTGTGTGCATGTAGTCTGCATGTGTCAGTGAACAGGGGGTGTGTGCATGTAGTCTGCATGTGTCAGTGAACAGAGGGTGTGTGCATGTAGCCTTCATGTGTCAGTAAGCAGGGTGTTTGGGCCTGTTGTGTGCGTGTCAATAAGAAGAGTGTGTGCATGAAGTGTGCGGTTTCAATGATTGATTGTGTGTGCGCGTAGTGTGCGTGTGTCAGTGAGCAGACTGTGTGTGTGTATGTTATACCTCCCATCATTTGTGTCTAAGTATGAGAGACACAGGAGGTTGATAGGAGCCCATCACCATTTTGTGGGTGGAGCTGTGTTAGGAGGGGAGGGATCATGAGAGGTTAGTAGTCGGCGGTATTGCGAGTGTTTCTGGGTGGTCTGTGGTTATGTCAGGGCAGTTTATGGGTATTTCTGGCGGTTTTGTGGGTTGGGCTTAGGGAAATTCTATAGAGAGACATAAGGTTTAAACCATCTATTCCGTCCTTCTTACTGTCTAATACCTTATCTAGTAAATAAGACACAACACCATTTGTTTGGGAGAAAGAACCGGTCACGGTTCACGTTTATTAAATAAACGCTTTAACTTGTGCCTAAGAGTCATTCCAATTACCCTTAGGCACTTGATCAACCTATCAACGAAACTTGGCAACAAGTTCGTAATCCTCAACGTTGGCGGCATCTCACCCTAACCTAGCCCCTATTAGCAGATGGTCAAGGCCCCTTTCGATACCTGCAGCGTGACACCCGGCTGTCACGCCCCATGGCACTCAGAGAGAGCTGTGATGTTCAGAGGTCTTCGGTCCAATTGCGAGGGAGAGGACCCCCAGGCCGGCGCCTGGCAGGCATAACCCCTCCCTTTTCCCAGGACCGTCACTCTTCTCTCCTTGTGCCCGCTCCCCAGGGCATTGACCACCCGCCTGCTGAGGCATATCCAACCAGCCCAGTAAGGCACCCCCTGCCAGCCGAATCGTACAACTCAACTTCAGGGGTGGCTAGCTACATTAAAGGCTCGGTCTTACTGAAGGCTAGCTCAATTAAACCCACCCCTGCCGAGCCAACTCACCCTAACAGCCGCATCGTAGCCGCCAATCTCCTCTTCCAGGGACGGGTGGGCGGGGAAACCTTCTCCTTGAAGTCTGGAAACCGAAAGAGGCTGATCTCACTGTTGCAGGACCCTATAAAGGTAAGAAAACAGACACCTCCTTCCCACTTGCAACATTGTAACAACACATTTAGCATTACTCCAGACTTCAAGTTGGTAAACCCTTAATTTTGTTACAGGCCCACTAGAGGGCCCTCCACTACCATAAGGTTTAAACCATCTATTCCGTCCTTCTTACTGTCTAATACCTTATCTAGTAAATAAGACACAACACCATTTGTTTGGGAGAAAGAACCGGTCACGGTTCACGTTTATTAAATAAACGCTTTAACTTGTGCCTAAGAGTCATTCCAATTACCCTTAGGCACTTGATCAACCTATCAACGAAACTTGGCAACAAGTTCGTAATCCTCAACGTTGGCGGCATCTCACCCTAACCTAGCCCCTATTAGCAGATGGTCAAGGCCCCTTTCGATACCTGCAGCGTGACACCCGGCTGTCACGCCCCATGGCACTCAGAGAGAGCTGTGATGTTCAGAGGTCTTCGGTCCAATTGCGAGGGAGAGGACCCCCAGGCCGGCGCCTGGCAGGCATAACCCCTCCCTTTTCCCAGGACCGTCACTCTTCTCTCCTTGTGCCCGCTCCCCAGGGCATTGACCACCCGCCACAAGAGCCAGGCGAACTCTTGCCGCCAAACCAACCAACAGGAACCCAGTAATAAACCACACTTTAACTAACATAACCATAACAACATAACGATTTCAACAGATTGCAGATACAACAATTTAACCCAAACTTTAATGAATAATCCCCAACAAGGCTCCCCTGATGTCCCTTAGGAACATATCCAACCCTACGTCCGTAAGGTGGACTCCATCAGGCCTAAATAGGTCCCTTTTGTCGGCCGTTATGCTTTCGTGCCTGACCACGAAACCCCCAATGCCCGTGACCGCTCTTCCCATCTCCCTATTCACCTTTTTGCGCACATTATATGCAGCCCTCTGTGTGACAATGTGCCGCCATTGCAGTCGAGCAACTACATTTGACCACCCCAAAGTCACACCCTGCAACCAAGTGTGCATCCATTGCACATCCGCTGTCATTCTTCTGATCAAATCCAGCGCGGGCATTGCCCCCAAGTCATTTCCCCCGAGGTGCAGCACTAAAACATTAGGCCGCCCCCACCTTTTGTGTGCCTCCTGTAAAAGTGCAGGCAAATCAGCCCACGACAGTCCCCTGCGCCCTAACCACCGAAAGCTTGCCTTGGACGTTGGGAATCCAAGTTGCTGACCTTCCGGCGATCGCAACGCCCTGAGATGAGCCCAGTGGATGTATGAATGGCCTACCATCCATACACGAACCGGAGGTGCTTTCGCATTCACAACACCTGATAAAACAGAGAACACCACCATGAAAAAACCGCCCTTGCACAACCTGGGTCCCCCCCAACAAAACCCCCCTTTGGAAGTATGGACCCCCCCACATATCTGTGCTCTAGCAGTGTCCTTTATCTGGTCTAATATAAGTCTTGTACTGGGACGACTTCCATCTACCCAAGCGCTTAATCTCCGCCACCGTAACTCCCTTTTGCGCTGCGCTGGTCGCCGCGCCTATTCTAAACGAGTGCGGGGCGATCCTGCACGGATCCAACCCGGCCTCCTTTGCCGTCTTCGCCAATACCTGGCGGAATTGAAAAACCGAGAGGGCCAAACCGTCCTCATGTATCAGGAGCAGTTGCCCTCCCGCCGGCCTCACCTTCAGGTATTGCTCCAAGCATGCCACTGGGCAGCAATCCTCAAACTCTTGACGTTCAAGGGGCAGCCATGCCCCCACCCCCTCCTGGTCCGTCTTGGACCTGGGTACGAACAACAGGAGCCCCTCGTCCGTCAAACGGACATGCTCCAACTGCACTCCTCCTCGACCTTTCTCCTTTGCAGACGCCACAAGCTCCCCAACCCTGAGGGCTCCCGCAAACGCCAATGCAAATGCCGTTCGGAAAAGAAGCTGCTCGTACTTGGATGTGCAAACCTTTGCAACACCATTCGCCAACGCCTTCAATCTCTCCCGTGTAATGGGCTCCCTCCGATCTTTCTGACGGGGGGCCAACCTGCCCCACCCCTTCAACACCTTCCTTACTAGGAAGGTTCCGGAGTGGTCCTCAAAGCCAAGCGCCTTGTTAAAGAAGGCCAGAGCCGATAGCCTACTACTCGCGCCGGCCTTACTGACCCCTTCTTTCCGTAGTAAAGCCAACCATTCCAACACCAGCACCCTAGAAGCCCTTTGTACCTGCACACCTCCGCGTTGACAGAACGCCTCCCAGCAGTCCCAGTGACTCTTATATGTTGACCACGTCCTTGGCGCCAAGGATGCCTTCACCAAAGCTAGGATGCTCATCCAACCTTCACCAGCTGCCAAAGAGAAGATGGGCATGTTAACCCCTCCTCTGCCGCCATGGGTGCCGCTGCCCTAAACTGCTCCCATTTAAATCGAGAGAGTGCATCTGCAATAATGTTCTGCACTCCCGGGACGTGTTTGGCGGTAAAATGTATATTGAACTGCAGGCATCGCAACACCAGGTGACGCAAGCAACACACAACCGCTGGCGATGACGCGGACAGCCTGTTAATGGCGTACACCACACTCATGTTGTCCGTCCAGAACACCACCGATTTATTAGCCAGTCTATCCCCCCAAATCTCCACAGCAACCACTATCGGGAATAGTTCCAACAGCGTCAAGTTTTTGGTGAAACCTGCATCTATCCAGCCCCTCGGCCATGGAGCCGCGCTCCATTCTCCGTCCAGGTACGCTCCGTACCCGAAACCCCCCGCTGCATCCGTGTACAAGTTTATTGCCTTGTTGGGTACTTTCCTACCCCTCCATAGGCACACACCATTAAAATTCATTAGGAATTTTTCCCATATCTCCAGGTCCTCCCTCACATCCGCCGTAATGCTCGTCCATTTTGCTAGACCGGTAGGGCCCTTCAAAAGTCCCTCCAATCGACGGTTAAAAGCTCTTCCCATCGGGATGACCCTACCCGCAAAATTCAGGAGGCCCAGCAGCGCCTGCACCTCTTTTATCGCAACCTTGCTCGACCCTCTAATCCTTCGGACCGGACCAAGCATCCGGACAACCTTGTCCATGGGCAGCCTACATTCCGCCTGCACTGTATCTATTTCGATACCTAGAAATGTGAGACATGTACACGGCCCCTGCGTTTTGTCGTCCGCGAGCGGCACTCCAAAACGCGACATCATATCCTGCATAACCTCCATGAGCTGTTCACACTCCGTGGAACCAGATCTCCCTACCAACAAGAAATCGTCCAAGTAGTGGGCCACCGCTCCCCCACTTGACGCCTTGTACACTACCCAATGCAGGAAAGAACTAAAACACTCAAACAGGGAACAGGACAATGAGCAGCCCATCGGCAAACACCTGTCCACATAATATTCCCCTTCGAACTTCATGCCCATTAGTCTGAAAGCCGAAGGGTGCAGTGGCAGCAGGCGGAAAGCCGACTCAATGTCTAGCTTCGCCAGCAATGCCCCCGGACCGCATGCCCTGACCACGTCCAGCGCACGATCGAACGATTGATAGTGCACCGAACTCAACTCTGGGTCAATAGCGTCGTTGACTGACGCCCCTTTTGGGAAAGAAAGGTGATGTATCAACCTGAACTTCCCTTCCTCTTTCTTGGGTACCACACCCAATGGGGAGATCACCAGATCCGCCATCGGGCATGTGGAGAATGGCCCCGACACCCTGCCCAGCGCCACCTCCTTTGCCAACTTTTCCCTAACTACGTGCGGGAATTCATAGGCCGTTTTCAAGTTCCTGTGCACTGAAGAACCCGCAACACGACCCATGACCGGTATCCGGAAACCCCCTTCCAACCCCGACCTCAGCAGCTCAGCTGCCCCTGTGTCGGGGTAGTTCGCCAGCCATATCAGCATGGCCCGCAACCTAAGCGGAGTTGGTGCCCTTGACTGCAACTCCCGCCTTAGGCGTAATTCTGGGCTGTCCCTGGTCCTTTCGTTTTCCACAATCGGCGCCTGGGTGAGGCCCTGCACAGAACTTGCAGATGTGACGAAAGGAGCAGCTGCTCCCCCTGTCACACTGCTTATCCTGGTATTTCCAGCACTCCCTCCCTTTCCTGCCCAGCCGCGCCCCTAGGCGCGGCGGTGCTTGACGTGACGCCACTGGGGAGGGAGAACTGCCCTCCAATCCTAATTTGGACCACAAGTGCATATCCTGTGTTCCAAAATGCAGCAGAGGGTTACCTACCATCTTTCTCCTAAAGGCCATGTCGTATTCACGCCATGCGCCTTCCTTGAATCTCGTACGGATATCCTCTATGGTATCTTGGTACTTAAACAGGTTATGCCCCTGCAACGGCCACCTGTCGACATAGCACGCAGCCAGTACACGGAAGCATTTAAGTCATTCCTCGTACGTCTCCGGCCTACGTACTTTCTTTGGGCCCGAGCCATCCGCCGCCCTTTCTTTGGCTCTAAACGCATCCAGAGAGAGCTCGAATACATTAACGTATTTTCCCTCTTGAATCTTTTTAACGACCTTCGCTTTCAAATGGCCATATAGCGAGTGGACCAAACACGGGTAAGTGTCACCCTGTGCAGCCACTTTGCGAGGCACTGGTCCCACTGGCGTAACAGCGCCCCCTAAAGCTTGCGTTCCCTGTAGCTCAAGTGTCTGGGACGTAGCGCCCGCCTTGTCCTTCGCTCTAGCAGACGCCATCTTCTTTATCCACCTAAACATCCTGCGCTGACCCTTCCCCACTAAACCAAGATCCTCCCCGCTATCGGATCCTGACCCACTTGTGGAAGACCCCGTGTCAGTGTGTATGATGTCTGGTGCGTGGCACTCACCCTCGCCTGGTATCCCTGCTTGCGAAGGAGTCGCTGGACTCGCAGCGCTCTGGATGCCACTAGTACCTGCTACTGCCAGGGCGCTGCTCGAGCTCGCTGCCATCTCTGCTGTGCTTGATGGAACCTGTTGAGACAAAACAACTTGGGGGGTACTCCGGTCTGTGGGAGGGGCAACGGTTGAAACACCCTCTCTCCCCTGCCCCTGTCTCCCCCCAGCTGACATACCCAGAACATTAGCCACAGCATCCCTGATAATCACCTCCTGCGCCGCCCCCTCCCGGGCGTGACCACTAAACCCAGGCAGGGGCCTCGCAGCATCTCTCGCATGCAACGCTGCCTCAACAGCTCTCCTGATCATATCCTCATCCACACCACCATGAGACTGGCCCCCTCTATGCATCTGCGCCCTCTCATACTGCGTAACATTTGTCGTCTCACAAATCCCCCAGCCCTAAACTGAGAAACTCCCTCATAGGCATGCGTTATCCCCGCATGTCCCCACCCCATGTGTGGTTCATATCTCCGTCCAGTCTCCAATCTACTATATGACCCCTCAGGCCCTTCGGCCTCTGATATTGCATCCGCACCTGCATACCTCAGGTTCATGCCACCCCTCATGCAATCTTGTCCCAATGTGGCCCCTATACCTGTACTCCGTACCGATGCACCCCTCTCATTCACCACAACCACGGGCCTCTGCCCGTCACTGCCTCTATCCGTAGCCACGGCCTGATCACTCGTGCTAGGCCGCACTGTAGGCCTCCCAACTGAACACACCGCTCCGCCTGACACACCAGATGAGCCCCTCTGAGGACCGCGGTCAACCGCCATGCGCGCATGCGCGCCATCAACATGCATACCCACGTGGGACCCAACTGCGCCACCTGCTCTCCTACCAGCACCCGGACCCCCAGCCATACCCATGCCAGGTAAGTGGGCCCCGCTGCTCCCTGCCTGTCCTCCTGATACCCCGCTCGCTAACCGGAGTCCCCCCAAGTTACCTTCGGGGCTCCGGTCACGCGAGGCACTCCTCACTCTGCCGCGTCCTCCCTCCGAATGGCGACCGCGATCCCCCTCCTCCTCAGAACTCTCGGAGGAGGTCTCGCGGGAACCGCCAATCGGAGGGCCAGACTCCGCTGCGCACTCTGCCATGTGGCTGTGCTGTGGGCCTGCTCCTGTACCACCGCCAGCCCCAGCGACAGCCACGCCAAGGCCCTGGTCCCCATGGGGCAACCCCCCGACAAAGGACTGGGCCAAGGCCAAAACTGCCGCTAAGGCCGCCGGCGGCAAGGCCGCAAACTGCCCGGCCAGGCCGGCCCCAGCATCCGCTGGGGCAACCGGACCAGACAAGTTCCCCTGGCCACACTCTGTTCCCCCCACCGCTGACACCTCCCCGCTTGCCTGCGGGCCTTGATTGGGGGCTACCCTATTTACCCCACTGGTCTGGGCCTTCCCTCCGGCGCCTTTAGGCCGTGAGCCACCCCCTGCCTTGCCCTTTCCCTTATTAAAACTCCTAGCAGGTGGGGATTTTTGGGGTGTGGGGGGTACCACATCTTCTGACTCCGGCTCCTGTCTGTGCCTTGCAGGTCCTTTCTTTCTTGCAGCCATCTCCACCACCTCCCTGTAACACTTGGGAGGCACAGATTTTCTCCTGGATCTCTCCATGTTTTACTTCAAGAACCTTCAGACAACTTCAGAAACCTTCTCCTTGAAGTCTGGAAACCGAAAGAGGCTGATCTCACTGTTGCAGGACCCTATAAAGGTAAGAAAACAGACACCTCCTTCCCACTTGCAACATTGTAACAACACATTTAGCATTACTCCAGACTTCAAGTTGGTAAACCCTTAATTTTGTTACAGGCCCACTAGAGGGCCCTCCACTACCATATGGCTGTCACAAAGGGACAGAGCTCAGAATCCGGGACGGACCCTCTCAACTAGGGACAGTTGGGATGTCTGCGTGATGTTAGTGTACAGATTACATGTAGTGTGTGTGGGCATTTCAGTTTGTCTAAGACCTCACTAACTCTAGAGCAGCCTATGCAGAATGAGCGGTATTTAAAGGGACAGTAAACCTTAAAAAAAATAGCCAAACATTTTAAATCATAATATTGCCTTTTTATTTTTAAAAAATATCGCCGTTTTACAGACCCGCTCTCTGGGCTCTGCTGAGCGGGTCTGTTGTTTTTATTGAGCGCATCGGGCCAGCTGTATAGTCACAGCCCGGCCCGACCGCGCCATTAGACACAATGCAGCTCGCTCCCGCTGTCAGACAGAGCAGGAGCGAGCTGAATTGTGTCTAATGGCGCGGTCGGGCCGGGCTGTGACTATACAGCTGGCCCGATGCGCTCAGTAAAAACAACAGACCCGCTAAGCAGAGTACAGAGAGCGGGTCTGTAAAACAGCGATAAGGTTTACTGTCCCTTTAACATTGCTCCCACCACAGATTGACAAAAACATATAAGCCTTGGTTACCAGTAACACATTGTATATATTGCTTCTTTGATATACATATTTTGTAATACATAGTGCACTTTTAGCAGTCACTCAATGGACTTTAAAAAAAAAAAAAAAAAAATAGTCAGTGTTCCGTATTTTTGTATAATTTTTACTGGACAGGCTGCTAAAATACTGGACTGTCCAGTTGAATACTGGACATCTGGACACCCTAACTGTAATATATATTGTAACATTTTTTTTAAAATTATTTTTATTTAGAGACAAAGGCCCCTATTTATCAAGGTCTGTCGGACCTGATCCGACAGTGTGGATCAGCTCCGACAGACCTCGCTGAATACGGCGAGCAATACGCTCGCCATATTCAGCATTGCACCAGCAGCTCACAAGAGCTGCTGGTGCAACGCCGCCCCCCTGCAGACTCGCGGCCAATCGGCCACCAGCAGGGGGTGTCAATCAACCCGATCGTACTCAATCGGGTTGAATTGCGGCGATGTCTGTCTGCCTGCTCTGAGCAGGCGGACAGGTTATGGAGCAGCGGTCTTTGCGACCGCTGCTTCATAACTTGTGTTTCTGGCGAGCCTGCAGGCTCGCCAGAAACACAGGGCATCAAGCTACATTCGGAGCTTGATACATATGCCCCAATGAGTAGTCACATTGTAAAATTATACAGTAATTTCCCCATAATAGACCATGATATATAAGTGTGATTCTCAGATCACCAATAATACACAAGCAGTATTAGATGAAATGCACATACAGCTCATAAGTGGAATAAGCTTGTTCATTCATGAACAAATTTTTTTTATATATGAAGAGGATAACAGGTCTGAGAATACTATAAAATTTCTTAATCCGGGGGAAAGAACCAGTGTGTCTCAATTTTTTTAATAACATCAAACAAAACAAACTAAACAACTATACTACTAAAAGAGCAGCAACCACGGATTCAATGAGTGCTTCTCATGGCCTAGATTTAGAGTTGGGCGGTAGCCGTCAAAACCAGCATTAGAGGCTCCTAACGCTGGTTTTGGGCTACCGCCGGTATTTGGAGTCAGTCAGGAAAGGGTCTAACGCTCACTTTCCAGCCGCGACTTTTCCATACCGCAGATCCCCTTACGTCATTTGCATATCCTATCTTTTCAATGGGATCTTTCTAACGCCGGTATTTAGAGTCGTGGCTGAAGTGAGCGTTAGAAATCTAACGACAAAACTCCAGCCGCAGAAAAAAGTCAGTAGTTAAGAGCTTTCTGGGCTAACGCCGGTTTATAAAGCTCTTAACTACTGTGCTCTAAAGTACACTAACACCCATAAACTACCTGTGTACCCCTAAACCGAGGTCCCCCCACATCGCCGCCACTATATTTAAATTTTTTAACGCCTAATCTTCCGCTCCGTACACTGCCGCCAACTACGTTATCCCTATGTACCCCTAATCTGCTGCCCCTAATACCGCCGACCCCTATATTATATTTATTAACCCCTAATCTGCTGCCCCCGCTATCGCTGACCCCTGCATATTATTATTAACCCCTAATCTGCCGCTCCGTACACCACCGCCACCTACATTATAGCTATGTACCCCTAATCTGCTGCCCCTAACACCGCCGACCCCTATATTATATTTATTAACCCCTAATCTGCCCCCCTCAACGTCGCCTCCACCTGCCTACACTTATTGACCCCTAATCTGCCGAGCGGACCGCGCCGCTACTATAATAAAGTTATTAACCCCTAATCCGCCTCACTCCCGCCTCAATAACCCTATAATAAATAGTATTAACCCCTAATCTGCCCTCCCTAACATCGCCAACACCTAACTTCAATTATTAACCCCTAATCTGCCGACCGAATCTCGCCGCTACTGTAATAAATGGATTAACCCCTAAAGCTAAGTCTAACCCTAACCCTAACACCCCCCTAAGTTAAATATAATTTAAATCTAACGAAATAAATTAACTCTTATTAAATAAATTATTCCTATTTAAAGCTAAATACTTACCTGTAAAATAAACCCTAATATAGCTACAATATAAATTATAATTATATTATAGCTATTTTAGGATTTATATTTATTTTACAGGTAACTTTGTATTTATTTTAACCAGGTACAATAGCTATTAAATAGTTAAGAACTATTTAATAGCTAAAATAGTTAAAATAATTACAAAATTACCTGTAAAATAAATCCTAACCTAAATTACAATTAAACCTAACACTACACTATCAATAAATTAATTAAATACAATACCTACAATTACCTACAATTAAACCTAACACTACACTATCAATAAATTAATTAAATACAATATCTACAAATAAATACAATGAAATAAACTAACTTTATAAATAAATAAAAAAGAACTGTTACAAAAAATAAAAAAATATTTACAAACATAAGAAAAATATTACAACAATTTTAAACTAATTACACCTACTCTAAGCCCCTTAATAAAATAACAAAGCCCCCCAAAATAAAAAAATGCCCTACCCTATTCTAAATTAAAAAAGTTCAAAGCTCTTTTACCTTACCAGCCCTTAAAAGGACCTTTTGTGGGGCATGCCCCAAAGAATTCAGCTCTTTTGCCTGTAAAAAAATACATACAATACCCCCCCCCAACATTACAACCCACCACCCACATACCCCTAATCTAACCCAAACCCCCCTTAAATAAACCTAACACTAAGCCCCTGAAGATCTTCTTACCTTATCTTCACCTCGCCGGGTATCACACCGATTCGTCCTGGCTCCTAAATCTTCATCCAACCCAAGCGGGGGCTGGCGATCCATAATCCTGTGGCTGAAGAGGTCCAGAAGAGGCTCCAAAGTCTTCATCCTATCCGGGAAGAAGAGGCGATCCAGACCGGCAACCATCTTGATCCAAGTGGCATCTTCTATCTTCATCCGATGAGGAACGGCTCCATCGTGAAGACCTCCAGCGCGGATCAATCTTCTTCCTCCGACGTCCAACTGAAGAATGACGGTTCCTTTAAGTGACGTCATCCAAGATGGCATCCCTCGAATTCCGATTGGCTGATAGGATTCTATCAGCCAATCGGAATTAAGGTAGGAAAATTCTGATTGGCTGATGGAATCAGCCAATCAGAATCAAGTTCAATCCGATTGGCTGATCCGATCAGCCAATCAGATTGAGCTCGCATTCTATTGGCTGATCGGAACAGCCAATAGAATGCGAGCTCAATCTGATTGGCTGATAGAATCCTATCAGCCAATCGGAATTCGAGGGACGCCATCTTGGATGACGTCACTTAAAGGAACCGTCATTCTTCAGTTGGACGTCGGAGGAAGAAGATTGATCCGCGCTGGAGGTCTTCACGATGGAGCCGTTCCTCATCGGATGAAGATAGAAGATGCCGCTTGGATCAAGATGGTTGCCGGTCTGGATCGCCTCTTCTTCCCGGATAGGATGAAGACTTTGGAGCCTCTTCTGGACCTCTTCAGCCGCAGGATTATGGATCGCCAGCCCCCGCTTGGGTTGGATGAAGATTTAGGAGCCAGGACGGATCGGTGTGATACCCGGCGAGGTGAAGCTAAGGTAGGAAGATCTTCAGGGGCTTAGTGTTAAGTTTATTTAAGGGGGGTTTGGGTTAGATTAGGGGTATGTGGGTGGTGGGTTGTAATGTTGGGGGGGGTATTGTATGTTTTTTTTTACAGGCAAAAGAGCTGAATTCTTTGGGGCATGCCCCACAAAAGGTCCTTTTAAGGGCTGGTAAGGTAAAAGAGCTTTGAACTTTTTTAATTTAGAATAGGGTAGGGCATTTTTTTTATTTTGGGGGGCTTTGTTATTTTATTAGGGGGCTTAGAGTAGGTGTAATTAGTTTAAAATTGTTGTAATATTTTTCTTATGTTTGTAAATATTTTTTTATTTTTTGTAACTTAGTTCTTTTTTATTTTTTGTACTTTAGTTAGTTTATTTCATTGTATTTATTTGTAGATATTGTATTTAATTAATTTATTGATAGTGTAGTGTTAGGTTTAATTGTAGGTAATTGTAGGTATTGTATTTAATTAATTTATTGATAGTGTAGTGTTAGGTTTAATTGTAACTTAGGTTAGGATTTATTTTACAGGTAATTTTGTAATTATTTTAACTATTTTAGCTATTAAATAGTTCTTAACTATTTAATAGCTATTGTACCTGGTTAAAATAAATACAAAGTTACCTGTAAAATAAATATAAATCCTAAAATAGCTATTATATAATTATAATTTATATTGTAGCTATATTAGGGTTTATTTTACAGGTAAGTATTTAGCTTTAAATAGGAATAATTTATTTAATAAGAGTTAATTTATTTCGTTAGATTTAAATTATATTTAATTTAGGGGGGTGTTAGGGTTAGACTTAGCTTTAGGGGTTAATCCATTTATTACAGTAGCGGCGAGATTCGGTCGGCAGATTAGGGGTTAATAATTGAAGTTAGGTGTCGGCGATGTTAGGGAGGGCAGATTAGGGGTTAATACTATTTATTATAGGGTTATTGAGGCGGGAGTGAGGCGGATTAGGGGTTAATAACTTTATTATAGTAGCGGTGCGGTCCGCTCGGCAGATTAGGGGTTCATAAGTGTAGGCAGGTGGAGGCGACGTTGAGGGGGGCAGATTAGGGGTTAATAAATATAATATAGGGGTCGGCGGTGTTAGGGGCAGCAGATTAGGGGTACATAGCTATAATGTAAGTGGCAGTGGTGTACGGAGCGGCAGATTAGGGGTTAAAAATAATATGCAGGGGTCAGAGATAGCGGGGGCGGCAGAATAGGGGTTAATAAGTGTAAGGTTAGGGGTGTTTAGACTCGGGGTACATGTTAGAGTGTTAGGTGCAGACGTAGGAAGTGTTTCCCCATAGAAAACAATGGGGCTGCGTTAGGAGCTGAACGCGGCTTTTTTGCAGGTGTTAGGTTTTTATTCAGCTCAAATGGCCCCATTGTTTTCTATGGGGGAATCGTGCACGAGCACGTTTTTGAAGCTGGCCGCGTCCGTAAGCACCGCTGGTATTTAGAGTTCACAGAATGGCTGGGTTTTCAGTGCGTTAGGCTCCAAAAAGGGAGCGTAGAGCATAATTTACGCTCCCTTATTGTCCTTAAAGAGCCTTAGAGCCCTTTAAGGACAATGAATTCATATATTAAGAAAGCCTATCAAATGTACTGTATAAGACCCCTTTCAATGCTCATGAAAGAGGTGTATACATGACTAAAGTTCTCTGTGACTCCCAACAGCCACTAAGCTGCGGCAACCACAGAATGAGTTAAGGAGTCACAGAGCAGTTTTTGGGCCTGTAAAGTAGTATTGAAACAGAGCAGTGACGTGCAGTGACGTCAGCGGCTAGTGAGGCACTGACAATGATACGCACAAGAATCATATATATATATACACACACACACATATAAATATCACTAAATTACTGGCACCAACAAATATTTTGCACCTGAAAAGAGTTAGTTATGTTCACCTACAGCACAGGGCTCATCAATTGTGACCCTCCAGAGGTTTTGGAACTAGATTTCCCAGCTGAAATGGTGGCTGAGCATTATGGGAAATAGCACATAACACAAGTACTGGACTCACACACACAGACCCACACACACTGAAATAGACCCACACACAAACAGATGCACACACAGAGACAGACCCCCAAACACACAGACAGAAACACACACTCAGACAGACCCCCCACACACACAAAGACACACACAGGGACAGACCCACAAACACAGACCCCTACCAAACAGACACACACATGCACACACAGACCCACACAAACACACAGGTATACACACAGGGACAGACCCCCCCACACACACACCCCAAACACACACACAGAAAAATCCACACACATAAACACAGACTCACTCACACAGACCCCCAAACACACAGACATACAGTCACACAAACACAGACACACACACATCCACACACAGACAGACAAACCCACACACACAGATCCATACACACACAGACCCCCCCCCAAACCCACACAGACAGTAAAACACACACACTGTACATATCAAGTGTTGTGTTCTGGCTCATGCAGGGATAAAGGAGGGGAGTTTTTAAAAAATAAAATAAAAACAGGAATAATTCAATATATAGTAAAAGATAAAGCACTACTAGTACCACTGAGCACTCTTCGCTAAGTTCACTTGACTCAATGACAAACAGACTTGTATACTAAGCTTACAAATTCACACACAGTGTTTATAAAGAGCCATGTGCTTATTTATATTTAATATTTATATTTATTTTAAAAAGCATAGAGTTTAATGCAATTTGTAAATACTAAATATGCAAATCCAGTACTCATAACTCATGGAAATAGATAAATATTTGGGGTTAGAGATAAGAGATGTGGTTATTTTTAGGGTTTGGGATAAAGGCTAAGAAAAGTTTTGCAATCCATAATCAGCAGCAATGTTGCAAGCTACATTTCTGTGCTGATTTTCACTGTAATATATTTACATTTTCCCCCTATTTCCAATAAGAACCAGAGCTACAAATCAGCAAATTCATTATATTCCCCCAGAAAGGACAGGAATGACCCAGGCACAATGGGAAGACAATTCTTCTTTAACTTTAAATGTGAACTGCATGCATTAGTGATGTGCTGTGTGTGTTGCAATGCAAACTGACATGTGGAAATGTAATATGAGATTTATTCTACACAATAGCTAGCTGTGTAGGGAAGGCTTACAAAGGCAGGCAGAGTGCTCTTAATTTACAAGGTGCCAGAGCTACTGCATTCCATTGATAAGCAGTGTTCATTAAAATCCACAGGCATCAAAGAGGTTAACTAGCAATTGATAACACAGAAAACAGTGCACTCCCTAAATACATACATGCACCTTTTCAAGTAGAGATCCACAATCCATGAGAAAACACAGGTTAGAGATAGAGTATTCTTACATAGCAAACTAAGAAGAAGGGCACATTCCTTACATAGCAGCACTAAGCAGCAGGAGGACGACAGGCTCTTCCCTGAGAACGAAGGGGTTGTAAATGCAGGGCCGGGCTACTGAGGGAAGGTTTTGATTTATAGTTGTTCTCTTATCAGGCAGCGTTCCCACTTGTTATATAACAGCTGCCGTTGTAGGCTGCATTTCCCCTCAGTTCTAAATCACTATATTGTGCTAAGGCAGCAGGCTCTGTTTGTTAGTTAGAGCCGTTACAGGAAAGTGCTGAGCTCAGTATATGGGATTGCCTGAGGTCCCTAGCCCCCTACTGACCTCACAACAGTGTTTGTCCACCGGCAGCAATATACTTTATTTCAGGATCATCTCTCCTCCTGGGCACTCTGTGTTGTTAAGCAAGTTCTCTCACTGCAGCTGTATGTCTATGTGATGATCGTGGCATGATGTTATTTTTTTCCTGATCTAAGGGACTGAAGATTCAGAATCATTAGCATTTCCCATTAGAAAATGCTAATGATTCTGAATCTTCAGTCCCTTAGATCAGGAAAAAAATAACATCATGTCACGATCTCATCACATAGCCATACTGTATTACTGCTGCAGTGAGAACTTGCTTAATAACACAGAGTGCCCAGGAGGAGAGATGGTCCTGAAATAAAGTATATTGCAGCCGGTGGACACACATTCTTCTGAGTGACTGCTCTAGTCTGCTGGCCTGGCTGAGAGGGTATGCGAGTGACTGTGAGTGTGTATAGCATGACGGGGGGGAGGGGATTGGGGAATAGACCTTGATGACCCAAATAAACTGTTATTACTTACCGGTCTGTTTACTCTGACACCGGTCTCTCAGACAGTCCACTCTCTTGCTGCAGCTCCCCCTGCTCACTATTTCCCGCCAACAGCCGTCCCAGTCACTGCTTCAAACAAGCCCGGCCGGCACGCCTCCCTAGCAGCACTGATGCTGATTGGCTGTGGTCACCTCCATCTCATAGCGGCGGTTTAGAGAACCGCCTCTATTGGAGAGAGGCATGGGCCCGGTGAGACACCACTGGGTGGCGCTAGCTCATAGTGAGCACTAAACAGTAGCTAGCATCCATGTTGCGCAATTAATGGAGGGCAGCGGAGCAGCTCACTGCCTCTTAATTGCGCAACATGGATGGGAATGGATGGTATTGCATCTGTGGAGCCGGCAAGGGGGGGGTATTGTAGCTGGGGGGGGCGTGGTCACAAAATGTACAAAAAAAATTACACAACTTTTTTTATTTTTTTTAATCATAAATAAAAACTTCTTTTTCTGATTTGACAGGGTAGGCACTGCCTCCCTTGCCTCCTATTACTGCACGTCACTGAAACAGAGGAGGGCAAAACAACTGCTTAATTACCCATTAATCACTGGATTGCTATTTCATTTATAAATGTAACGAGATGAAGACATGAGAACATAAAAAATCATATTACAACAGTCAGCAGGGCTAGAAAACTGAAACAAGTTAAAGGCCTGTTTATGTATTTCCTATTAAGTTGCTTTCAGCATGTATTATAAGACAGTTATGGGCTGAATTTTATGTCAGTATGTGTGATTCAGTCAAAACATGAGGTAATAGCCATGGTTCAAATATACATGTAAGAGTGACATGAGATCATGAAATACACAGAGTGTTAATAAACAATATCAATGTTCCATGGTGGGTTAATAACAGATATGGTCAGGCCTAAACAGAAACGATCATCACCATGATAGCAAGAACATATAATCGTAACTAAATCTCAGGAGCAAGAAATTAACTATCACATCAACATCCAGTATAGAGTAGGTTTAACGTTATGGCAGTCTTTACAAAATCCCAGCATATAATGTAATTTGGTAGGCGCTATCTTAATTATCAGGCTAAACACAGGTACTATTCAAGTGATAGCTCAAGCGCCAGAAGAACCAGCTGGGGTGTGATCTTCACATTTTTAGCCTATCCCCTCTTTGACCCAAATTTTGTTCCATAGGACAGGTCCGGTAACCATATTATCTGCTTTGCAGGATAGCTTGAGAAGGGCAGTCCACTTGGCAGAAATAACTGTGAGCGCTGGGGAAAACGCAGAGCTGCGCTCTTTAAAAATGCAGGGATCCCATATAGTATTTCAATGGGGAACTGCTGCGTAGTAGGATCTAAGTATAGCCGCGCATCATAGGAATGGCTGTTAAGTCCTAAGGCTAGCTCTGGAACATATATGGCGGCAAAGTCTTGTACTAGATCAGGTGCAAATGGCGTCTCAGTATTTTGCTTCTCTGTACACCTTGTAAGGGTCGAGCTCCCCAATTGAGTGGCTGACACACCAGCCATGATGGATCCCTCAGAACTGAAAGCTCTCCCAGCAGACGACTGCAGCAGGGGCAGATCCCCCTCCGCATGACAGGACAAAGCCCTCTCGTCGGGGTCTGAAAGAGGAGCTGCTGGGTCGGTAATTGCGGTGGGCCTATGCAGGTCCATAGTGGGTGAGTTTTTCAGGTCCCGTGCTGGGAGACAGGTTTGCGTGCTTACTTGAACCTCTTCCTGCAATTTCTCAAAGCTTAGGATTAAACGTTCAAGTGTAGGCAAACAGATTTTGAATATCTGTGCAGTAACGTTCTTGTTTGCATCCATTGCTCCCAAGTTAGTGGATAGGAAGCCAGTATGTACAAAGTCCCTCATGGGCGCTAATTTAGTCAAATTCCTTCCGGGGAAATAGAGAGTGGGTTACTTCTATCTGCCCAAGGTTCCCGGACAGCGTACCTGTCAAGGGAGATGCAGATTGCATAGAGTAATGGCAATATTACATAGAATAGAAGAGAGTTTATTCAGAGCAACACAGGCTCGCAGCCATCCTCTAGAACTGCCCACCGGAAGTCATATTGTAACATTTAAAAAAAAATGCAGATAGTTTTAACCTGAGGAGAAAACAATTTTGTCCTAGGGAAGAAATATAGTTGCTTAGACACATTCATCTGTCTTTATGAATAAATCTTTTTTTGTCTGCTGTAATTTTGGCCTTTGTGCCACTTACAGAACTCTCCACCTTCAAAATGACTAATTTATGTATTTGTCCCTTTCCCTCCATGTTACTGAGGAAGGAAGAAAATTTGCATAATCTGTAAATTTATTGGTGAGAATTTCTGTCCTTTGTGACCACAAATGAAGATTCGGTTGTTATTTGTACAATATAACACTACTGTTTTTCATTTTCCTTTGGTTTTGCGCTCTTTAGTGTTCTGTCCAGTGCAGAAACAGGCCTCATTAAGTAAACCAAATAAGCAATGCATTAAAAATGATTTCTATTATTTACACTTACTTTGATTATGTTTTCAATCTGTGTGAATTTCTTTTATATATAGCGTGTCTGTGGTTACTTTATAAATAATTTATATCTCTAGAACGTTTCCTGCTAAGAACTTGCAGAGTTTATGTAACCGGCTAATTACACGGTTCCTCTTTCACATATTGTGAAAGCAATTCTGTAGCAAAATGATTAAGGTCTTAACCCCCTATTACGTCCTACGTAGTGTAGCATACCTGAATAAAAGACAAACACCATGTTGGGAGAGAAAGACCGGTCACGGTCACGTTTATTAACATAAACGGATAACTAGTACCTAAGTGTTAACCAATTATCTTAGGCACTTTAACTCTTAATACCAAACTTGGCAACAAGTTCGTAACAGTACGTTGGCGGCATCTTACCCTAACCTAGCCCCTTTAAGCAGATGGTTAAGGCCCCTTTCGGTGTTTGCAGCGTGACACCCGGCTGTTCACGCCCAATGGCACCGAGAGAGAGCTGTGATGGTTTAGAGATATTCGGTCTTATCCGCAAGGGAGAGGACCCCCAGGCCAGCGCCTGGCGGGCGTAACCCCTCCCCAATTTAGACCGTCACTCTTCCCTCTCGGTGCCCGCTCCCCAGGGCCCTGACCACCCGCCTGCCAAGGCATACATCCAACCCAGTAAGGGAACCTCTAACAATCGAATCGTGCAACCCTATTGAAAGAGGTGGATGACTATATTAAGAACCCGGGCTTACCAAAGGCTAGCTCAAGTAAACCTACCCCAGCCGGGTTAACTCACCCTACCAAGCCGCATCGCTGCCAATCCACAGCTACTCCAGGGACGGGTGGGCGGGAAACTTTCTCCTTGAAGTCTGGAACCGAAAAGAGGCCGGACACCCTGCTGCAGGAACCTATAAAGGTAAGCACAAAAGACCTCCTCCTCGCCTGCAACATTGTAACAAACACACTTCACAATTCTCCAGACTTCAAGTTGGTAATCCCTTAATGCTGTTACAGACCCACTAGAGGGCCCTCCACTCTCATAAGGTCTTAACCCCCTATTACGTCCTACGTAGTGTAGCATACCTGAATAAAAGACAAACACCATGTTGGGAGAGAAAGACCGGTCACGGTCACGTTTATTAACATAAACGGATAACTAGTACCTAAGTGTTAACCAATTATCTTAGGCACTTTAACTCTTAATACCAAACTTGGCAACAAGTTCGTAACAGTACGTTGGCGGCATCTTACCCTAACCTAGCCCCTTTAAGCAGATGGTCAAGGCCCCTTTCGGTGTTTGCAGCGTGACACCCGGCTGTTCACGCCCAATGGCACTGAGAGAGCTGTGATGGTTTAGAGATATTCGGTCTTATCCGCAAGGGAGAGGACCCCCAGGCCAGCGCCTGGCGGGCGTAACCCCTCCCCAATTTAGACTGTCACTCTTCCCTCTCGGAGCCCGCTCCCCAGGGCCCTGACCACCCGCCACAAGAGCCAAGCGTTCTCTTGCCGCCATCAACAAACCGACAGGCACCTATAAATAGCAAAACCTTTCAACTGTACAATTAACTTAAATAACAATCAACAATCAACCACCTTTTTTTTTTTTTTTTAACTAAATAACTTGCAACAAAGCGCTCCTAATGTCTTTTAGGAATATGTCCAACCCAACATCCGTCAGGTGTACCCCATCAGGTCGAAATAGGTCCTTTTTGTCAGCCGTTATTCCATCGTGACGAATCACGAAGCCCCCCAGGGCAGTGACCGTTCTCCCCAACTCTCTATTGACCTTCTTGCGCACGTTATAAGCCGCCTTCTGGGTCACGATGTGCCTCCAATGCAGCCGAGCAACCACATTGGACCACCCGATTTTGACCTCCTTCAACCACGTGTGGACCCACTTAATATCGGCTATCATCCTTTTAATAAGGTCTAAAGCCGGCAATGACCCTAAGTCATTACCTCCCAGGTGTAGCACTATCACATGGGGCTGCCCCCACCTTTTGTGTGCCTCCTGCAACAATGCTGGCAAATCATCCCAAACAAGACCCCTGCGTCCTAACCACCGGAAGTTGGCCCTGGACGTTTGGAATCCAAGCTGCTGCCCTTCCGGCGTCCGCAGCACCCTGATGGAAGCCCAATGGATAAAGGAGTGGCCTATTATCCAAACTCGAACCGTGTGTGAACTTCCCAATGAACCTGGTGAAACAGACGATACCCTATTAGCTGGTCACGCTCTGACCCCTAACACAAACACCCACAGTTCACTCCAATTTCGCCCGCATCCCTCCCCCAAAACCCACACAACCCGTGAAGCTTGGGGTACCCCTTCAGAGAACCCTACCCGTACCTCTAGGGGTCACGATCAGCATCTGCCTCAGCAATGCGTTCCCGGTGTGGGCCTAACATATACTTTGAACTGCGCTGACTTCCACCTCCCCAGTCTCTTTATTTCCGCCTGGGAGTCACCCTTTTCTGCCGCACTAGTCGCGGCCCCAATCCTGAACGAATGGGCAGCGATCCTCTTTGGATCCAGGCCTGCAACCACCGCTGTTTTCGCGAGCACTCTACGAAACTGAAATATCGACAGCGCTGACCCGTCCTCATGGACGAGAAACTGGTCACACTGCGCCGGCCGGAGTTTAGAAAACTCCTCTACACAACGGGCTGGACAGCACAAAGCTTCCTCCTGATTGGCCAAGGGTAGCCAAGTCCCGCTACCCTCTTGATCCGTTTTGGACCGAGGGACAAATAATAGCACCCTCCCTTGCGCCAAGCGCACATGTTTCGCCAGGACTCCCCCTGAACCCTCCCTTTTGGATGATGAGACTAACTCGCTCACCCGAAGGGCCCCGGCGAATGCTATTGCAAAAGCCGTTTGAAAGAGTAATATCTCGTACTCGGATTTACACACTTCCGTTAAACCGAAGGCCAACTGCCTCAGTCTACTGGCTGTGATTGGTTCCCTGGGGTCCTTAGTCCTAGGAACCATCCTCCCCCAGCCCTTCAGAACTTTCTGAACCAGAAACGTCCTGGAGTGATCCCTGAAACCGAGTGCTCTGTTAAAGAATGCCACTGCTGATAGCCTACCTGCAGCTCCTGCCTTGCTAACTCCATCCCTTCGCAGCCATGCCAGCCATTCCAACACATGCACCCTAGTGGCCCCTTGTACCTGTACGTCCTTCTGACGACAGAACGCCTCCCATCTGTTCCAGTGGCCCAGGTATGTGGACCATGTCTTCGGAGCCAAGGACGCCTTAACTAAGCCGAGGATGCCTTCCCATCCTTCATCAGCTGCCAAAGATAAGATGGGCACATTAGACCTTCCTCCGCCACCTTGGGTGCTGCTTTCCTAAACTGCCCCCAATTGAATCGAGAGAGTGCGTCTGCTATCACGTTCTGCACTCCCGGGACGTGCTTGGCGGTGAAGCAGATGTTGAGCTGCAAGCAGCGCAACACTAGGTGCCTCAGATAGCAAACGACATTAGGTGAAGTCGCCGACAACCTATTAATGGCGTACACCACACTCAGGTTATCTGTCCAGAATACCACCAATCTGTTCGCCAACTTATCCCCCCATATTTCCACCGCTACGATTATCGGAAACAACTCCAATAGAGTCAAGTTCCTGACACATCCAGCTGCTATCCATTCGCTGGGCCATGGAGCCGCACTCCATTCCCCTTCCAGGTATGCCCCATAACCGGAGCTCCCTGCTGCGTCCGTGAAGAGGTGCAGGATTTGGTTGGACACTGGTGGTTGCCTCCAGAGGCAAACCCCATTGAAGTCTTTTAGAAAGTTTTCCCAAACTCCCAAATCTTCCTTTATCTCGACCGTTATGCGTGCCCAATTTGCTCGGCCAGAATGGCCCTGCAATTGGCCCTCCAAACGGCGGTTGAAAACCCTACCCATGGGGATCACCCGCCCCGCAAAGTTCAAGAGACCCAGCAATGACTGAACCTCTCTAATGGGGACCCTCTCGCTCCCCTTGACTGCACGGACCGTCTGCAACATCCGCTGCACCTTGTCCACCGGCAGTCTGCAAACGGCCTGTACCGTGTCGATTTCTATTCCCAGAAATGTTATACATGTACAGGGACCCTGCGTCTTATCATTCGCCAGCGGTACCCCAAAACGTGCCATCATGTCTACCATGACTTTCATTAGTCGTTCGCACTCAGCGCCCCCAGCTCCTCCCACCAAGAGGAAGTCATCGAGGTAATGGGCAATCGCCCCACCCCCAGACACTGTCTCGACCACCCAGTGCAGAAAAGTACTGAAACACTCGAATAGCGAGCAGGACAGGGAACACCCCATTGGGAGACACCTGTCCACGTAGTAAGAACCCTCAAACTTCATCCCCATAAGCCTGAAAGCTGAAGGATGAAGCGGCAATAGCCTAAATGCAGACTCAATGTCCAGTTTTGCCATCAGCGCACCCGGACCACAAGCCCTGACCACTTCTAGCGCATTATCAAAGGATTGATAATGTACCGAATTGAGTTCGGGGTCAATCGCGTCATTGACCGATCCCCCTTTTGGAAAAGACAGGTGATGAATCAATCTGAACTTCCCCGGGTCCTTTTTTGGCACCACTCCCAAAGGCGACACCACCAGGCCATCAAGTGGGGGCTCAGCGAACGGGCCAGACACCCGCCCCATCGCTAATTCTTTAGCCAATTTTTCCCTCACCAAGTGTGGGAATTCGTAGGCCGTTTTCAAATTCTTGTGCCCTTTCGCTCCCAGTACCTCTCTAGAGATTGGTATCTCAAAACCCCATTCCAGACCGGCCCGAAGCAGCCCCGCCGCCTCCCGGTCTGGATAATTAGCTAGCCAAGCTAGCATCGGAGGCAGCTTAAGCGGGGTTGGGGCCCTTACCCACAGCTCCTGGTTTCTGAGCTGGTTTAAGCTGCCCTTGCTCCTTGCGTTTAACGCAATCCATCCCTGAGTGGGGGCCTCCGCAGTATCTGCAGATGTGCCGAAAGGAGCAACTGCTCCCCCTCTCGCACAATTTGTCCTGGAATTTCCAGCACTCGCGTCCCCGCCTGTTTGTCCTCGCGCCCGGCCGGGGCAACCCCTGCCGCACCTGGGCGGGTGGCGTTGCACCTCCCTCTAGCCCTAATTTCGACCACAAGTGCATGTCTTGCGTGCCGAAATGCAGTAAGGTGTTTCCCACCATTTTCCTCCTGAAGGCCATGTCATACTCTCTCCACGCCCCCTCTTTGAATCTAGCGTGGATGTCCTCTATAGTATCTTGGTACTTAAAGAGGTTGTGACCCTGTAGCGGCCACCTATCCACGTAGCAAGCCGCTAGCACTCTGAAACATTTAAGCCATTCTTCATATGTTTCAGGTCTGCGCACCTTTTTTGGCCCAGACCCATCCAGTGCCCTCTCTTTTGCCCGAAACGCATCTAGGGAGAGGTCGAAGATATTCACATATCGACCCTCCTGTATCTTTTTTACTACTTTTGTCTTCAGATGCCCATACAGTGAATGTACTAGGCATGGGTATGTGTCCCCTTGCGCGGCCACCTTCCGTGGCACAGGGACCCCTGGCCCACTGACCCCAGGCCCGCTAGGCCCGTGCTCCTGGCCCGCAGGCCCTGGTCCCCCAGCCCTATCCTTCGTGTGCCCCGCTGCCATTTTCTTGATCCATCTAAACATCCTACGCTGCCCTTTCCCAACCAGCCCCAGGTCCTCTCCACTCTCTGAACCTGACCCACTAGTTGAAGACCCCGTGTCAGCGTGTAATGTTTGATGTGCATAGTACTCACGAGTTCCAGTTCCCTCAGCGTCGACGGGTGCTTGCGCAGAAGTTCCTGGATGAACAGCCTGTTCCCTGCTTGAACCCGCCACCACCAATGCACTGGAAGCCTCAGAAGCCATCGTTGACACAGACCTATTTTGCACCTGTGGAGACAAAGTAACTTGGGGAGTACTCTGGCCGACGGGGGGAGAGTCAAAAGAAACATTCCTACCCTCCACCCTCTGTTCCCCCACAGTATTCACCCCCAGGGCTGATGAGACAGCCCTTCTTATCATGGCTTCCTGACCAGGCCCCTCCAGGGCGTGGGCACGCAACCCTTGGGGGGCCTGTTGCCTGGCCACTTCCCGCAGCGCAGCCTCAACTGCCTTTCTTATAACTTCCTCCTGCACCAAGTCACTATGCCCCTGGGCATCATTCACAAGACACACGTGCCCAACCTGTCTCACTCCGCCCTGCTCGCGGTTCGCAAGCTCCACACCTCTGTGTCCTCCGTGCATCACCTCACCACACCTGTCATGCAGTGCTCTATCCTCAACAACATGCGTTATCACCGCATGCGCCCCCCTTCTTTCACCGTATTCATTCCCGTGAACTCCCCTCTCGCTTCCATCCATGACTCCCCCTTGTGACCTCACGGCGGGTCCGGCCATACCCCTGCTGCCACTCGTGCCACCATGCAAGCTTGCCTGTGCCCCTGACCGGGGCACCACCATGCCTGACCACACATTGCTGCTCACTCTCTGCCCCCTTGCTCCAGCCACACTTGTTCCACTCGCCAAACCGCAAGCGCTCATACCCATGCGCGCATGCGCAGTAGTGCCAAGGCCTCTGACCGCCGCGCGCATGCGCGCTTGTACTGGGCCCTTCTCCTCCACTGTCTCTCGCCTCTGTCTCGCCTGCGGCCCTGGCCGCCCCAGGTACCTGCGCCCGCTGCCCTCCAGAGCCTCCGTTTGGCCCACCACCCGCGACCGGAAGCCTCCCCAAGTTACCTGGGCCGCTCTGGTCGCGCGTGGCGTCTCCTCCGATTGCCCGCCCTCCAAGATGGCGGCCGCGCTCCTCCTCCTCTGAACTAGAGGAGTACATCTCGCGGGATCCGCCATCTGAGAGGGCGGGTGCTGCTGCGCACTCTGCCTGAGCCTGCGATGCAGGCCCCACACCTCCGGCCTGCACAACAGCCCCACCACCGGCCGCCGGGGCCGCGATCCGGTCCTGCCCATGCCCAGGGGGCAATTGAGACAAGGTTTGGGCCAAGGCCAGGACCGCCGCCACGGCCTCCGGTGTTAGAGCCGCCAAGTGACCTGCCACCTCGTCACCTCTTAGACTACTGCTAGGCGTCCCTGATACCAGAGGGCCCTGCTGACCTACACTAGGCCCTGGACCATCCTCACTACAGCCTAAACCAGGCCTCACCTGGCCCTCCCCGGCAGGTGCTATATTACCCACACCGGCCTTGGGCCCTGGTCCCCTTCTCCCGCCCTTGGCAGGCCCCTTCCCTTTATTAAAACTCCTCTGGGGCCTCTCTTTCTGGGGGGTAGGGGGTACCACTTCATCAGACCCATGCTCCTCCATCTGTCTTGCAGGTCCTCTCTTCCTGGATGCCATCTCCACGACCTCCCTGTATCTCTTAGGTGGCAGAGATTTCCTCCTGGATCTATCCATTTCCAACTATTACTTCAGGAATACAGCAGAAACTTTCTCCTTGAAGTCTGGAACCGAAAAGAGGCCGGACACCCTGCTGCAGGAACCTATAAAGGTAAGCACAAAAGACCTCCTCCTCGCCTGCAACATTGTAACAAACACACTTCACAATTCTCCAGACTTCAAGTTGGTAATCCCTTAATGCTGTTATAGACCCACTAGAGGGCCCTCCACTCTCAATAACATGGTACACAAATAGTAAAGGAAATCTAATCATTTGTTCCCTCTGTGAGAAAAACTGAGCATTGCAATTAAAAGCTTGTGAAACTTTCAATAGTGTTCTAGCACAAGTAAAATATATAAAAAAATCCTCAATATATCTACAGATATTGATTTCCATCAGCAGGTTAAACATATTGAGGTAATATAAATGTTTAATTTCAGGCTGTGTAACATCTGTATAAACTAGGGTGCTTTGTGGTGTCTTGCTATACAGATGCTGAAGGGTTAATAATTTTAACCCTTGCTTGTTTTGGTTCTTGCTGTAAAGTTATTCTTCCTGTGCTAATTATGTGCTGGACAGTAAGGGAGGTGGTGAGGAGATTGATAATTTAACCTGCATTATATAACAGTGAAAAAAAGAATTCCTCTAATATGTTAGAGCAATTTCATTTTTGTACTATTGTTTGCATATAACCACCTGTTTCACCTCTGCAAAGTGAATAAACACATAGTTAATTCTCTACTGGAAGCTAGCTGAGCATATCTGGTGAGCCAGTGACAAAAGCCGCCAATCACCAGTAGTGCATTGCTGTTGCTCAGGATATGTTCTTTTCAAGAAAGGTACACAAGAGGACAAACCCAGAGGATTCAAAAATTACATGCTCTATCTGAATTATTAAAGGGACAGTCAACACCAGAATTTTTGTTATTTAAAAAGAAAGATTATCTCTTTATTACTCATTCCCCAGTTTTGCATAACCAACACTGTGATAGAAATACACTTTTTACCTCTGTGATTACCTTGTATCTAAGCCTCTTCAAACTGCCCCCTTATTTCAGTTCTTTTGACAGACATCCATTTTAGCCAATCAGTGCTCACTCCTGGGTAACTTCACATGCATGATCTCAATGTTATCTATATGAAACTCATGAACTAATGCCCTCTAGTGGTCAAAATACATTCAGATTAGAGGAAGTCTTCAAGGTCCTAAGAAATTAGCATATGAACCTCCTAGTTTTAGCTTTCAACTAAGAATACCAAGAGAACAAAGCAAAATTGGTGATAAAAGTAAATTGGAAAGTTGTTTAAAATTACATTCTCTATTTAAATCATGAAAGTTTTTTTTTTGGACTTGACTGTCCCTTTAAAGATTAAATTTGACTCTCCTATAACTTTAAGTAACCAGTATGACTAAACCAATGTTGTGGTCTCAGTGTGAACAAGCCTAGATAGATTCAGTAAGTTAAAAAGTTCAATTTATTGAGTATATTACGTTAAAAAACAAAATGAATCTAAATCCAGTGTTTCTACCCAGTTCATGCACAAAATGATGTTACAGAAGTATTTCATTCTATTCTAGAACAGGATCTTATATCCCTATCAGATGCATTAAGTAAAGATAATAACAAAAATAAGTATACACATAATAATTTGAATAAGAAAGAGGTTCGTGCACTAAATAAATTAAAAAACAATCCAGACTTGGTTGTCAATTCTGATAAGGGGTGCTCAATTGTTGTCCTTGATAAGGAACAGTATCTTAAGGAAGCCTACAGACAACTAGGGGATTCACATACATATATAAAATTAACTTTTAACCCCACATTAAAATTTCAGAATGAGTTGAAACACCTCCTAGATATGGGGGTGGATAATCTAATACTTTCTAATTAAATGAGTGAATTTGTGTATGTTGAATTTCCCAGAATTCAAGTGTTCAAATATTTGCCCAAAGTGCACAAATCACTAGTTAATCCCCCTGGGAGGCCAATTACTTTGGCCACTGGTTCATTGGGGGGAGATTAGGCCATTGGGTGGATTCACAATTTCAACTTATTGTGCAGTCTTTGCCTGCATTTCTGAGAGATACAAAGCATTTGCTCAGGCTTCTACAAAATTTTCATTGGAGAGATGGATACATATTTGTCACTGTAGATGCAGTCTCACTTTATTCATGCATTCCACACGATCTAGGGGTAAGTGCAGTTAAGAGAATGCTAGAGAGATACTCAGGATATGATCCAGACCTCATTGCATTTATTCTAGAGGCTATTACCTTTTTGTTGGACCATAATTATTTTATTTTTAATGGTGAATTTTATATACAATTGAGAGGAACTGCAATGGGGGTGAAATTTGCCCCATCGTAAGCAAATATATACCTAGCTGATTTGAGTTAAAGAGACATTAAACCCAAAATTTTTCTTTCATGATTCAGACAGAGAATACAATTTTAAACAACATTCCAATTTACTTCTATTATCTAATTTGCTTCATTCTTTAGATATCCTTTGTTAAAGAAATAGCAATGCACATGGGTGAGCCAATCACATGAGGCATCTATGTGCAGCCACCAATCAGAAGCTACTGAGCCTATCTAGATATGCTTTTCAGGAAAGAATATCAAGAGAATTAAGCAAATTAGATAATAGAAGTAAATTAGAAAGTTGTTTAAAATGGTATTCTCTATCTGAATCATGAAAGAAAAATTGTGGGTTTAATGTCCCTTTAAGGGCAATATTTAGTGATCATAATATCTATAAGAATAATATCAAATTCTACACTAGATTTATAGATGTGTTGATAGTATGGGAATGATCTATGGAGGAACTTAACAACTTGCAACTTGAAATTCACCTATAACTCTTCTGAAACAAAGATGCCATATTTGGATGCACTCTTGAATAACATAAAAGATAAAGTAGTGCCATTATTGAAGAGTGACAAGTATTTGCAGACCATCTCCACACGTAATTTTATCTCCCGTAGATCAGAGACTATAGGGGATAAGGTAACACATTTTTTTGGTGTCAAATACAAATTCTAATAGCAACAACACAAGCAACTGGTTATCAAAAAAGGCTAAATTCTATAAATGTGGAGGTGGGCCATGTAAATGTTGCGACTATGCTTTAGTTGGTGATAGGTTTACATCTACCAATACAGGGAAATTCTATAAGATTAGAAATTGTGTTAACTGTTACTCTACTCTATGTAATCTTTATAATTACTTGTATGTGCTGCAATTTTCAGTATGTAGGACTCACCTCTAGGTTTCTGAAAGACAGGATAAGGGAACATTTACTGTCTCTAGAGGCAGAAGTTCCTAAAAAAACGGTGGCAAAACATTTTGCTAAGCATACTGGTAACATTGACATATTTAGATTTCAGGGCATTGAACATATTGCATTAGGTGTTAGGAGAGATGATAGATATCAGGCTCTTAGCAGGAAAGACATTTTCTGGATATACACCCTGCCTTAAAACTGGATCTCCTTTAGGGATCAATAAAATTAGTTATGTTAAGCTTTTCATAGATAGGAGTTAGATTTTGTATCAACATAAATTTTGTGAATAACATTGTCTTTTTCTATTGGATGTATTCTTCATACACAGGTCAACTCTAGTGATGGGGATATATTTACTATAACAATCTCAATATATGGACTTCTTATGATAATGGTTTGCATTTATCTTTTATAGATGTTAATGAGAGAGCCTCATTTGAGTTATTTGTTTTGGTAGAGTAGGTCACCCATTAGTAAAAAAACATACTTTATTTGCTCTCGATACAGTAATGCTATGCATGAGAGCGTTGCATTCATGTTCCCAAATCAATACTTGATTTATGTTTTTATCTTGTTAAGAGGTAATTTGTATATTGATATGCTTATTTGTGCTCACATGCTTACTAGAGTTGAGGTTGTGAATGGGCTAATTGGTTTAGATACTCTTCATGTATTATGATTGGATGAAGTGAACACCTCCTTTTGTAATTTAACAGCTGTTAATGCACTTGTTTCCCAGCTCTGATGAAGTGCCCTTGAGGTAGGAAACGCGTCAGTTGCAGAACCTGTCTGCTGTGCCCTTTTATTTTTTTACGTAATGTACTCAATAAATTGAACTTTTTAACTTACTGAATCTCTCCTTGCTTATTCACACTGTGACTGCGACAGTGTTGCTTTTTTTGTTTGCCTAATTATCCGGTGGCGGAGTGGAGAGCCCCAGCGGTCTCAGCGTCACAGCCAATGCCGGTCTTACATTGTCTGCATCAAAGCAAGGCTGCATGCTCTGTGCGAGTTTGGCAATACATGCCACAAGCAGTGGGAAGCGGTTACTGTTTACAAACGGAGTAAACAATTGGAAGAGAACTTTCCCTAAATACTCCCAACCGGACCCTGCTAAATGAGGTAAGGCTTTTTCTACAATGATATTGTTTGATTCTTGGAATAACTGTTATGAACACATTACTAGCCCTGTGAGAGCCGCAACAGTGGGACTCAGAGTGATTTGGAATCACAGGGTAATATATCTAAGGCCATTACACACGCTCAGTCTGTAATATTGTCTGACTAAATTTTAATAATAGTATTTAATAAGCTTGTTTAGGGCGTCTATTGTGTGGATGGAGCTATTCAAACTGTAAATCGGCATAGCTCTGCTGCAAAGTGTCCCTGGAATTTTTTTCAAATGTTGGCAACTATGTTTTTGGAATACCCCATATATCTGTGTTTCCAAGTAATTTATAGTGAATATATGCCAAATACTACAGAGATGGAAATATTAGTTTAACGTTAAAATTTGCTATGCTTGGACTTCAAGCTAAATAGCATAGTTGCCAGCTGTCCCATTTTCCCAGGACAGTCCAGTTTTTTGGTTTCCTCTTACTGACTTTTAAGTGTGGTGTTGTGCACATTGTTCTATTTAGTCAGTATTTAGTTAAAGGGATAGTAAACCCAAATATTTTCTTTCATGATTCAGACAGAGCATGCAATTTTAAGCAACTTTCTACATTACTCCTATTATCACATTGTCGTCGTTCTCTTGCTATCTTTATTTGAAAAAGCAGGAATGAAAGCTTTGGAGCTGGCCTATTTTTGGTTCAGTATCCTGGATAGGGCTTGCTGATTTGTGGCTACCTTTAGCCATCCAATCAGCAAGTGCAACCCAGGTTCTCAACCTAAAATGGGTCAGCTCCAAAGCTTTTATTTCTGCTTTTTCAAATAATGATAGCAAAAGAATGAAGAAAAAATGATAATAGGAGTAAATTAGAAATGCTTAAAATTGTATGCTCTATCTGAATCATGAAAGAAAATATTTGGGCTCAGTATCCCTTTAAAATTGTGTGCAGTGCCCTACTCCCACCACAAAGGGCGCTGTGGCTTATGATTTAACTTAATTGGGGGCTATTTAACAAAGGTCTGTCAGACCTGATCCAACAGTGCGGATCAGGTCTGACAGACCTCGCTGAATGCTGAATGCTGTGAGCTGCTGGTGCAACGCCGCCCCCTGCAGATTCACGGCCAATCGGCTGCCAGCAGGGGGGTGTCAATCAACCCGATCGTACTCGATCGGGTTGAATTGCAGCGATGTCTGTCCGCCTGCTCAGAGCAGGCGGACAGGTTATGGAGCAGCGGTCTTTAGACCGCTGCTTCATAACTGGTGTTTCTTCAAGTCTTCAAGCTCCATACAGAGCTTGATAGATATGCCCCATTGTCTCTTGTCTCTTAGTTACTGTATGTAAGTTTTTTTTCTCCAGTCTTTATCTTTGCTGAGTGCTCATCTGTTATACTGAAGTTTAGCAATGTGTAGTCAGATAAGAGGGAGCCATGAGATGTGTAATACCAGGGTGAGTAGACTCTAGCATGCACTGTGTGAGGAAGTAAGTCATCTGAATAGTATTGCACAATTTGAAACATGTGTCATTGTCTTTGATTACCAAAGGCTTAAACGGATAGTATAGTCAAAATTAAACTTTCATGATTCAGATAGAGGGGCCTTTCTATCAAGCTCCGTATGGAGCTTGATGGCCCGTGTTTCTGGCGAGTCTTCAGACTCGCCAGAAACACAAGTTATGGAGCAGCGGTCACAAAGACCGTTGCTCCATAACCTTGTTCGCCTGCTCTGAACAGGCGGACAGGAATCGCCACAATTCAACCCGATCGAGTACGATCAGGTTGATTGACACCCCCTGCTGGCGGCGAGTCTGCCGGGGGGTGGCATTGCACCAGCAGCTCACAAGAGCTGCTGGTGCAATGCTGAATACGGAGAGCGTATTGCTCTCCGCATTCAGCGATGTCTTGCGGACCTGATCCGCACTGTCGGATCAGGTCCGCAAGACATTTGTTAAATATGCCTCAGACCATGCAATTTTAAGCAACTTTCTAATTTACTCCTATTATCATTCATTTATTTGTTCTCTTGGTATCTTTATTTGAAAAAGCAAGAATGTAAGCTTAGGAGCCGGTGTTCTGTATTATTCACTGACTTCGTTAAGTTTCCCTACCTCCAGCCACGCCTACACAATACTTGCAAAGACAGTTGTGCACATATGCACTCACAGAACACGATAACAATAAAACTGAAAATTACACTAAAGAACACGCTTGCGCTTACTGCCGCAGTCGGCAAATATTACAGAAGTGGTATGTCCGCAATTTTGGCAGTAGCTGTGGGCATACAAATAATATATAGTCAATATCATTGAAAGGATTTGTATGATTTTCATAATATAAATAGTTACAAACACTCTGGGGACATCTAAATACCACTGGCAAAAAAGGCTTCATAGTCACTATTATTGAACGGATTTGTTTGAGTAAATGAGTGAACGTTTTTCATAAAAAAAAATAAAAAAATTATATAAATAATTACAAACATTCCCTTTCATGATTATAGTGACTATGAAGCTTTTTTTTTGCCCGTGGTATTTAGATGTTCACATAGTGTTTGTAACTATTTATATTATGAAAATCGTACAAATCTTTTCAATGATATTGACTATGAATCTTTTTTTTTTTAACACTATTATTTGTATTCCCCCAGATAGTGCCAAAATTGTGGAGGTACAACTTCTGTAATATTTGCAGACTGCGGCAGTGAGCGCATTGCAATTTTGTTATCGTGTTCTGTAGAGCGCATGCGTGCGCAACTGTCTTTGCAAGTATTTGCAAGTATTTTGTAGGCGTGGCTGGAGGTAGGGAAACGTAACAAAGTCGGAAAATATTACAGAACTCCGCCCTATTTTTGGTTCATAACCCTGTGTAACGGATAATTGGCGGATTATATTTTACCAAAAGAACAAAGAAAAAATGATAGGAGTAAATTAGAAAGCTTAAAATAGCATCCTCTATCTGAATCATGAAAGTTTAATTTTGACTAGACTATCCCTTTAAGACATCAGGGGCGCGATCCGATATAGATCGTAGTTTGCGGCACAAGCGAGGGAACCCGCGTCGCCCGCAGTTTCAGCTCGCAACTCGAGCTATCCCATATACGGCGCCGTCAGATGCTAAAGTGCCGTAAGTCTGACAAACCAGCGATGTCCAGAAATCTGCGCAAGTACAAATTTCTGGCATCACCAGTGACTTACGGCACGTTAGAAACTGCCGGCGCCTACAAAACCTGACTAAAGTCTAAATCACCCGCACTGTCTAACACGCCTCCCTAACATAGCCCGACACGTCTAACACACCTCCCTAACATAGCCCGACACGTCTAACCCTCTATCCGCTATCCCCCCTCACTATCCTAACAATAAAATATGTATTAACCCCTAAACCGCCGCTCCCAAACCCCGCCGCAACCTAATAGTTATTAACCCCTAAACCGCCGCCAGCTATATTAAATCTATAACCCCCTAAAGTGAGCCCCTACCCCGCCACTATCTATCTTAAAATTATTAACCCCTAATCTAATCCCCCTACACCGCTGCCAGCTATATTAACTATATTAACCCTTATTATATTAGGGTTAATATAATTATTATATTATATATATTAACTATATTAACCCTAATTATATTAGGGTTAATATAGTTAATATTGTTATTATAATATGTATTCCGGTATATATATATATATATATATATATATATATATATATATATATATAAAGTATAACAACCCTATCTAACTCTAACGTCCCTAACTAAACTCTTATTAAAATAAATCTAATATTAATATTATTAATTAAAATATTCCTATTTAAATCTAAATACTTACCTATAAAATAAACCCTAAGATAGCTACAATATAATTAATAATTACATTATAGCTATGTTAGGGTTTATATTTATTTTACAGGTAAATTGTTAATTATTTTAACTAGGTATAATAGCTATTAAATAGTTATTAACTATTTAATAGCTACCTAGTTAAAATAATTACCCAATTACCTGTAAAATAAATCCTAACCAAAGTTACAAATACACCTACACTATCAATAAATTAAATAAACTACAAATATCTATCTAAAAATACAATTAAATAAACTAAACTAAATTACAAAAACAAACAAACACTAAATTACAAAAAATAAAAAAAAGATTACAAGATTTTTAAGCTAATTACACCTATTCTAAGCCCCCTAATAAAATAATAGAGCCCCCCAAAATAAAAAAATTCCCTACCTTATTCTAAATTAAAAAAAGTTCAAAGCTCTTTTACCTTACCAGCCCTTAAAAGGGCCTTTTGTGGGGGCATGCCCCAAAGAAAACTGCTCTTTTGCCTGAAAAAAAAAACACAATACCACCCCCCAACATTACAACCCACCACCCACATACCCCTAATCTAACCCAAATCCCCCTTAAATAAACCTAACACTACCCCCCTGAAGATCTCCCTACCTTGTATTCACCCAGCCGGGCCGAACTCCTCATCCGATCCGGGCGATGTCTTCCAGCAAGCGGCAGTGAAGTCTTCTTCTATCCGCGGGATGTCTTCAAGCAAGCGGCAGAGAGTCTTCTTCCATCGGCGATGTCTTCAAGCAAATCGGCATCTTCAATCTTCTTTTTTCGCTCCTCCGTCGCGGAGCATCCATCCGGCACAACGACTTCCCGACGAATGAGGTTCCTTTAAATGACGTCATCCAAGATGGCGTCCGTCTAATTCCGATTGGCTGATAGGATTCTATCAGCCAATCGGAATTAAGGTAGAAAAATCTGATTGGCTGATTGAATCAGCCAATCAGATTCAAGTTCAATCCGATTGGCTGAACCAATCAGCCAATCGGATTGAACTTGAATCTGATTGGTTTTAGGGGTTCACATTAGGGGATAGATCAGTAAGATGGTGGCAGTTTTAGGGGCTCACAGTAGGGGGTTAGTTTATGTAGATGGCGGCGGTTTAGGGGTTAAATACTTTATTAGGGATTGCGGCGGGGGATCGCGGTTGACAGGGAGATAGACATTGCGCATGCGTTAGGTGTTAGGTTTTATTTTGCAGACCGCGGTTGACAGGGAGATAGACATTGCGCATGCGTTAGGTGTTAGGTTTTTTTTTGCAGATCGCGGTTGACAGGGAGATAGACATTGCGCATGCGTTAGGTGTTAGGTTTATTTAGCAGCCAGTTTAGGGAGTTACGGGGCTCCAATAGTCAGCGTAAGGCTTCTTACGGCTGCTTTTTGTGGTGAGGTGAAAATGGAGTAAGATTTCTCCATTTTCGCCACGTAAGTCCTTACGCTGTATATAGGATACCAAACTGCACGGGTTTGGTATACCTGCCTATGGCCCAAAAAACTACGGGCGACGGCAGAAATATACGCGCGTAACTTCTAGGTTACGCCGTATATAGGATACCAAACCCGCGCAAATATTAGTGTCGCCGACTTTTGCAGGCGACGATTTTTATCGGATCGACCCCCAGGCTCTACAAAAATATAGATTTACTGGGGCATTTATATGTCTAATCACATACTGCTCCCAATCACTGCTGCAGCAATTCCACCTACTTAGCAAAAGTAAAACATAAAAAACAAATCCTCAGCAACATATCCACAGCTTATCTGATATGTTTTTTTTATAATTTGCTCTTGATAAAGGCAATATAACTGCTGAAAAGTGTAGGCTTTTAATTTTGGTTTTAAATAACTTTTTATTAAGTTACCGATGTCTTGCTGGTGATTCTGGTAATAAAAGCTGAACTTCGCTTTAAATCCTGTGAGTATATTCCATTGGCGGGATCCATTGTGTGATGTTACTACACTATTTTGGATTATTATCTTTTGGATATGCAAATAAATTAAACACATAGTTAAAGTAATCTCCAGAGCAGCAGTGATCTACTTGGAGCTACCTGAACACATCTGGTGAGCCAATGACAAAAGAAAATGTGTGTATCTACTAATCAACAGCTAGCTCTCAGTAGTGTTGTATTGAGGATATGAACATATTTTTTTCAACAAAGGAACCAAGAGAAAACAGTACATTTGATAATAAAAGTGAATTTTAAAATGTAATGCTCTGTCTGAATCATGAAAGTATCATTTTTTTCCTATCCCTTTAAGCAATCAGTATGGCTAAATTATACTACCAGCATTTTACGTGCTTATTTTGCAGCATGTTAGTATCCAGGCTCCATTTAAAGTATACAATCACTATGACTGGCTGTATTAAGGGGAACTTGACCCCACATTGGCCTTAGTGGTGGTCAGGAAGTACTGATAAATAGGGGTTGGGACAGGAAGTACCTTCTCTTCAGGATCTGAACGGCGAGGAGAAGCTTCCACATTCCCTCCCTGGGCGTGATGGTGTTTAGTAGCAGTTTTGTTATATTTTTTGTTTCATTCTGTTAATTATGGTTCTAGTTATTTATTGGTTAATATTTTATATTGTAATAAACAAAGCTGTAACCTTTATTTCCCAATTTCAGTTGTATGTGTATTTTGTAATAACTTAGTGCCAAGTATAAAGGGTCAACACAGTAACTGTAATTTCTTATATTTACTGTACTGCTTCTGGCTAGCCTCACATGCAGGATGCCAGCAGCAGCATGAAATACACACTGATCACAATGTGTATCTCATGAATGGAGGTAGCTCACTGACAGACATGGGATCACACGTACACCCTGTCCCTGCGATTGCTAGCCTGGGGTGTCCTCCATTACGCTATCTCTGCACTGCCTCACTCCTGAGGTATGCAGAATTAGTATGTGCCGACATGGGTGACACAGCCGAGGACACAGACACCTTAAAGGGTACAGCGCTGGTCCTTAAAACTGTTTTTTGTTTAAAATATTTGCATAGTTTTGCAGTTCAAATATGTATCTTTTTAAAAAAGCCCTTTTATTATTATTATTTGACAAGCAAATATCTGAATGAATGCACCAACTGAAATAAAGAATACAAAATAATCTTAGTTTACTTTTTTTTTTTTAAAGTGGTTAACACCTTAGCGCGCTCTCCATGCTCTTCAGAACACATTAAAGGTCCATAATACCCAAATGTTTAAACACTTGAAAGTGATGCAGCATAGCTGTAAAAAGCTGACTAGAAAATATCACCTGAACTTCTCTATATAAAAAAGAAAGATATTTTACCTCAAAAGTTCCTCAGTAGCCACATCCCATTGTAAAGGACTTCTAAGCAGCATATTAGTATGTCCGTCCTGGGACAGCTGAAAGGATGAGCCTCGTGCACTCTCATATTATTTCCCTATTCAGATTAGGGAAGTTTACAATGAAATCTCATGAGAGTTAAGTCAAATCTCATGAGATCACAGTAAAAGAGTTCATGACCTCAGCACTGTTGATGCTGATTGGCTGCTGTTCATTTCTTCATTTTTTTTTTTTTTACCTGCAGCTGGGAGCAGCTGAGTATAACTTTTTACACAGAACTTACTCTGCTGAGCTGAGGAAATTGTGAGGTAAAATATATTCCTTCTTTACATAGAGATGCTCAGGTGATATTTTCCTGTCAGCTTTTTACAGTTATACTGCATCAGTTTCAAGGGATTTAGCATATGAGTATTATGTCCCTTTAAGATAAGTCTTTTAAAAAAAGTTCACCTGTAGCTTTGAAACGTTTACATTTGCATTAGAATGTAAATATTTAACGGACATTCAGTTTTCGTTTAGTTTTAAACAAATACTGAATAGTGCAGTGAATGAATTTCCCTGTATATTCGGAACAGAAATTTGGTCCGAAATGAAATTTTCTTGGCTGGACATGTCTATTTACTATTACTATTATCTTATCTTTGTTGAGGCTAATTTGGGCCAGAAATGTATGTTCTCCTTTACTTATCTATTTATGTGTAGAATGTTGCAGGGTAAGATTTCTGCATGTTGCAGGATTCATTCAAACTTCTCTAGTGAAGTAAGAAAAACCACGATTTTCATTTTAAAATGACAGGAAATATGTCAAAATAGATAATGAAAGTACGTTGCAAAGTTTTTTGTTGTTGTTTTTACAATGAATAACAAAATATATGAGGAATTTACTGTCCTTTTAAGGTAAGTAAGTGGGATTTCATATTAAACAACATTGTCAGCCTTTTATAAAAAGAAGTGTGCATGTGGTTTGTAAAGATGTAGAATTTGCGATCATTACAGGAAATGTAAGGCAAATAGACGGAAATGCACATAAGGGCTAAGGCCATGACAATTGAGTGGGAAAGATTTGTGTGTGCAACATTGTTGCTATTATCTAGGAGGGGTTAGACTTACCTTTTTAAGAGCTGTATAGGAAATCCAATCCGTCTTTCTGCTTTGATCCTTGAAGTTTTCACCTGAATCGTTCCAGGAGAGTCTGTGTTCCTCCAAGAGCTTACATGGAGTCTCCAGAGAAATCTGCAGAAAGAGAAGTGGTGGATGGAAGAGAGAATTGGAACCCCCTTCTCCAGATGCAGTGGGTCATGCACGTTTCCCTACCCTGTCCCTCTCACCTTCCCCTGTTAGTGCCAGAGATGGAGGTAGATACCCCATTTCACTGGAGTTATCGGATCAGGTCTTGGTGGAGGCTGTTCGTTCATAGGTTGATTGGAGCTCTGGGGAGGTTTCAGGCATGGATGGTGAGTCAGGTGGCGTTGGTGTAGTAGACCTAGTAGGCCGTGCGGGTCCTTCCGCGAGTGGTTCCATCTTTGTATTGGCCTTGGGTCATCCTCCTCCCTCTGTTCATCCCCTTCCTCCCCCCAGGGGTTCACTGCCTACTAACATCATTGGTTTGTGGGAGCACTGGGGCCTTACCTGGGTCAGCAGTGGTACATTTGGGAGAATCCATCTCCGTGGCCGTGTTTCTCCTCCAATCGTTGGTGGCAATCCTGTCTGGGGTTCCGGGCATGTCCATCCTCTCCTCCTGTGCAGCGTCATCTGGTACGGTTCCTCTCGGCGCGTCCTCCTCCAACGAGTCACTTCCGGTTTTGGTACGTTCACTTCCGGTGATGTCATATCTGGCAACATCACTTACGGAAATGCCATTTCCAAGAAGGGCACAAAGTGGAGCACATCGAGTTCCCCCGGTGGCTACCCAGGTAAGAAGGGAATACAGCAGGAAACTTTGTTTCCCGGGGGTGGACTGACTTGGGACCAGGGCTCACAAGTGGCTACACATTTGGGGCATGGTAGTTATGACAATTCTGGGGCAGCAATCAACCAGGTATCTGGGTGCATGAGGCCAAGGCCCCAGGCTTGTGGCGGGGAACATACTCAGGGGAAGGGTCAGAAGGCCAGGGTCAAAACCACGGGGAGCAAAGGGGTACATAAGAGCCAAGGGAACATGCTGTGATCTGAGATGTCATCGCAGAAAATGCAACATGTCTGCAGATAGAACAGGACACAAGCAGGAACTGTTAGCACTTTAACTTTGCAGCGCTGCTCCACATCAGGCTGTTCTATTTAAACAGCTCTGTGATCTGGCTGCACTGTGTAAGTTTTACTTAATATAGTGCAACCAGAGTGAAGTGCTGTTTGAAGAGTACAGTCAAATACAGAGCAGCACTGCAAAGTGGCAGTGCATTGATTGATGATCATCAATGCTTTAGTGTAACTGCCTAATTTAAAATTTAATTTCAAACAGACCTGCAGAAAAATTTTCACTAAAAAAACTCTCATTGCAGAAAGTGAAAAGTTCTGCCTCTGGGGCCACAACTGCGGATGAGTGTTTGTGATTCAGGGACTCAGCTTCGTGGCACTGCTGTGATTGCGGATGATGCCGGAGATGGTACGTTGGGGGGGGGGGCGGGGCCCCAACATGATACAGCAATTAGCAGGGACCAGACCGGCAGCAGAAGTCGGGTCCTTACGAGATCCACCATTAAAAAAGGGCAAGGCCCTTTATTTCAAAGTTTAAGTCAGGGAGATCCTCATGCGAAAAGCAGGAGGAGGCCCACTTCACAAGCCCCCAAGTCCATTCACTTCAGGGATCAGATTTAGGGTTTATCATTGGATGACGATTGTGTGCATGATGGACAGAGGGATTATAATCCTGAGGGTGTGTCAGGTGTGCTTGTGAGGGGTGCAGTTCTTCTACAGGGGGGCAGAATGAAGCTGATTTTTCCCCCCAGCGGTACTCCCGTATTTGCTTTAGTTTTTCAGGAAGAATGTATGGCATCAGTCGGAGCTGGAGGAATTGGACAGGACCTGGGCCCGGAGAGCGGTGACGGATCTGGTTTGTCAGAAGAGAATCAATGGTCCAGATCGGCAGGGACATCAGTTCCGCCCCGTGCCAGTGAGTCCTTTGTTTCAGCTGGTTTATTAGGGGTTTCACATCATCCTTAGATGACTCCGGTTCTGAAAGTGAAAAGTGTTTGGGTTAAGTGGCGAAAGGGCAAAAACAAATGTATCTCATGCTTAAACAATCAGTACAGGGCCACAATGTCCTCAGTGACAACTCAATCTTGTCACTGAGGGTACCTCAACCCCAAGGCAGCCCCAGTGGGACTACCTTACCTGCTAATCGCAGATTAGCTGTGCAAGGTGACACTTATTCATGAGCATCCTATAATCTGCACAATCACCTGAAGTGCAAGATGGTGAGGAGTATACAGGAAGGGAAATATGTGAGTATTTTCAAGCTTTCAGTTTACCCCTACCGCAGAAGGAGATGACGGAGGATGGGACCGGGCCCAATAAAGTCCAGAGGCCGGATATGTATGACGAATAGTGGAAATGTTTCAGAGTCTTTGCTTCCTGTTATTTGCAGAAGAGGCTGGATCAAGCCTTGGCGATTCTCAAATATATGAACAATATAGACCATATTCAAGCACGCAATTGTGATGGTACGTGTAGGGAATACAATGTGGCATTCAGGAGGAAGATGGTGAGTAACCCTCTACTGGACTTCGGAGCAGTGGAGATGCAACTGTGGGCTCACTGGAGTGAGTGAAGAAACCTGCCACAACAACGGGTGTTGCGACACAGAGTGATCCATCTCCTCATTTTTGATGGCGGGCATCGGTTGTCTGCTGGAAGTTTCACGACAGACAATGCACATTGGGGGTTTCTTCCTTTTGGCACGTCTACCACGGCTGTGGAGAAACTCGCCTGGCAGTAGACTGTGCCAAAAAGGTTTAGAGACAGGACAAGGGCGGAAACCCCATTAAAAGTGGCCGCAATTGATCCGTATACCCAGGTAGGCAGTGTTCTTACTTCTGGTCGGGCTCCGTTACAGTTTGTTATTCCAGTTTCAGGCAAAGTGGTAGACTCCAGGGTTCGCCGAAACTTGAAAGCTGCGTACCATTTCCCTGATGCAGTGCGGGACAAGATGGGAAAAGAGATCGCATTAGAAAGGATGGCTGAGCCCTTTTGTGGAATGCAAATTCTGGGGTTGGTCATCTCACCGTTAGGGCTGGTGTTCAAGAAGGAGCCGGGGAAATTTTGGCTTATACAACATCTATCTTTTCCTAAAGGTAAGTCGGTTACCAATGCTATTCCCACCGAGCTCAGTACGGTGCGCTATGAGTCTTTTGACGAAGCACTGCATGTAACGCAAAGGTGTGTTACTATCTAAATTGGAAGGTGAATCGGCTTTCCGACTCCTTCCGATCCATACGTCTTTCTTCCACCTGATGGGTTGTTGGTTTGATGGAGTCTACTACATTGATCGTTGTCTTCTGATCGGTAGTTATGTGCAGAACATTGGAATGTGAAATATTCATATTTTCATGTCGAGTTTGCGCACATGAGAATATACTTTTTTTGCTCCATTGACTTTTATGGCTGAATACATTATTGCGTGCATGATATTGTATGTTCGGCTTTTTGTGCACGTTGGGTTAGTGTGAGAGAGATATCTTTTTACTTTTAACTCTTAATACCTGCGCAACCCAACGCACACAAAACGTTTACTTCTAGTACAATTAACACTCTAGCTAAAGCACTTAATAGCACTCCACTCATAATCTGGTCCTATGTGTTCAGAGCTGTGCATATATTGCAAGATTATCATGGGTTGCAAGGTCTGCCTACCCTTTAGGGAAAATGTCCCAATTTCCAGAGTGAAACCAGGCACAGATGTGAGCCCCCAAGACACAACATGCTGTAATCTGAGATATCATCGCAGAAAATACAGCATGTCTGCAGAAAGTAGGGGACACATGCAGGAACTGTTGGCGCTGTCACTTTGCAGTGCTGCCCACATTAGACTGTTCTCTTCAAACAGAGCTTTGCCCTGGCTGCACTGTGTAAGTTTTACTTAACACAGTCCATCCAGAGAAAAGTGCTACTTGAAGAGAACAATCAAATACAGGCCAGCGATGCAAAGCAGCAGTGCATTGATTATGACTGTCGCTCAGGGATTTTTTCAACCTTGCCCCCTAGCCTTTCCAGCTCTGCAAAGTTGTGACTTCTGAATGTAAGACATTCTTGTGAGCAATGCTCCTTTTTATTACTACACGTTTAACTCTGGGCTGTGTGCCTGAAGTAGCACCCCTCCACCGGCTTACCAGGCATGTCACTAAAGCAGTATCCAGTATAGAGCCCATCCAGTGCAGGCACGAGTACCACAGAGGATATCTGTAGGAAATATCTGTGTTCCTCAGGAGGAGGCTATGGACAAGTCCCCACGGTGCCTGATGGCAGTTATGGCTGAAGTCCCATACATACTGTGTGCACATAACAGGGTATTCCTATGTCCCTGTATCATTCAGTTGCTGTGAAGTTCCTCTTCTTTTATCTTCTTTGTTGATAAGTCCCAGGGAATGAGGGTCTCACATTGGTCTGAGCTCCCAAATATAAATACAATATAACTCTTTACCAGGCTCCAGGCCCCTCCTATGCAAACTTGGTGATAGGTTGGTTGCATGTGTTTGGATATATATATATATATATATATATATATATATATATATATATATATATATATATATATATATATATATATAAATATATATATATATATGCAGAGAATATTTAATTTTTTATAATTTTATAGATGATTTGATTTTGATTTGGACAGGAGGTAATGATGAACTAGAGGCGTTTATAACATATCATAATGACAACATCTAGGGAATAAGGGTCACATTTTAATTTCATAAGACAACAATCAATTATTTGGATGTGAATGCAGAGACAGGGAAAATAGGATCAACTCTATTTAGGAAGAATATTACAGGAAATATATTGTTACATGGGAAGAGCAATCACCCTAAACAGGTCCCCTATTCTATAACAAAAAATATTAAGAAAAAAATCTAAATCTAAAAAAATGTCTAGCTCCTTTAAAATTAAAAGGAGCAACCCAAAATAATAAAAGTAAGCCTGGTTCCCTAGATCAGTGGGTCACAGGTAGACCTGGGACATATAAATGTGGCAGCAACCATTGTTGCATGTATGCACATCTTGCGAATAGGGATTCCATTATGAATTGGAATAATACCAAGAAGATGCCGATCAAATGTAGAGGCACGTGCCACTCCACATTTATGGTCTATGGACTTACCTTTGGCTGTGGAAGGATTTATGTAGGGAGAACAAAGCGAAAAATAAAAAGGAGATGCTATGAGCATATAAACATAGAAATAGGGTTGAGAACCCATAGCGTATATGATCATTTTAGAGTCTATCATAATAAAGATCCTAGCAGCTTGCGCATAAGCATTCTAGAATGGGTACCCATTGGGGTTAATCCTCATCAAAGGCTTATGACATTTAGGCAGAAAAAACTAAGTGGATTCAGGAATTAGAAAGCCTGACTCCAAAGGGTTTAAATATAGACCTAGATCTGCAAGCATTTATGCTATAAGATATAGGTTTCCCTAAACAGACGTAATGTATAATTCTGAGATCATTATGGAATAGTTGGTAGCCTAGTCTTTCACAATTACACAGGTAGAGGCAAACAGCTCTTATATATAAGGTGGGATGTTGAATTAATTAGATATATAAGTAGTTAGGTATATCAGAAACATGAGGGGTTTTAATTTATTTTTATTGTCAGAAGAGAATCGATGGTCCAGATATACAATTTAAAGTTATGTGGGTTTAAAGTATAGTAGAAAGATTAGCTCTTAGTGTGGTGAAAGATGAGGTGAGATGTTCACTCAAATATGATATGATTTTAATTATTCATGTATTGTGCATAGGGTATCAATGTATATGGAAGTATGATTTCAATTCTTATCAAATGAATCGTATATTATGTATAGGGTATTAATGTGTATATAATTAGAATAATTATGTGTATAATTATGCATAATGTGAAAGGTCACCAAACTGTTGCAATTATGCATTAAGGAAATGTATATACTTGATTATTCACATGTATATGTATTTGGGTAATGTCATTTTATTTAGGTATTGTATTAGTATGACATATGTCCTGAGTGGTAACAAAGTAGTATGGCATAGATTTAAATAAATGAGTAATCATATGGTGTCACGCAGTATAGAGTTAATACTACCGCAGCTTATTATGCCAATAAGAGTTTAATAGACAGGAACGACAAAGTAAACACGCCGCAGCAACATATGGCTACTGGGCGTGCTTTATTTACATCTCGCGTAGCCTGACACGCAACAGGAAGGGGCAGAGCTTAGATGGCTCTATTAAGCAAGGGGATCCTCACACGAACCACACATCACATCCAGCGTCTTGAAGAAGTTTGCTAAGGTCAAACGAAATGCGTAGACAGGATGGTCTACTTCTGACTACAAACTCTGCACTTCAAAAATAGGATTTTAAACGTTTTTTATTAACTTGCCAAAGTTGGTATTTAGTGACACAAGGGGAGCAGTGGTCGCTACCTGCTGATTAGATATGTGCATGGCTAAAAATTCGGTTCGGATCGATTTGGAATTTTTCGAATTTCGGTTCGGATCAATTCGAATTTGGAAAATTTTGAATCGATTAGTTTCGGATTTGTTTTGGATTCATTCGGATTTGAAGAAATTCGGCTGGATTTGATTCGGTTCGGTTTGGAAATTCGGAATTTCGGTAAGTGTTAGGTGGGATTAGACTAGTATTATGTACTGTATATTAGGTGTAACCCATAGCAGAGTGATATAAACTAATATACTGTACAATACTAGTGTAATCCATGGCCATCCAAATTTACCGAATAAATCCGAACTAATTCGGATTTATTCGGTAAATTCGGCAGTATTTTAATTCGGAAATTCGGTTCGATACGAATCTCCGAATTTGCCGAATTTTCAGAATTTCCGAATCGATCCGAAATGAATTGCACATATCTACTGCTGATTCATGTGAAGCTGAACTCGCATAGAGAGTGTGCCAAGGCATATATTTGTTTTATATCTTGTAAGTGCAATAGATTGTGTGCACTAATAAATGTTACATACGTTTTTACCTTGAATCGTGGATGCGCTTTGTGTTCTTGTTTTCCAGTGTACTTATAGCCTGAGCACTCCTTTGTGCTCAGTGAATGTGGAAGCTGCACCAAAGATTCATCACAAAGTGAGAAGTCACCTAACTTACAGGAGCTTTGATGTAAAGTATCTACCATTACTCCCAGAGTCATGAATGTGAGTTGATAAAGTGGGCTTTTTATTATTATTAGTATAAGTAAAATTGGTTTTAAGATTATTATTACTATTGTCATTATTAATACAAGTGAAAGTATTGGTATTATAACAATAAATTAAGGTGACTCAAGAATATACATTTAATTATTATAGCTGACAATATACAGTGTTAATTTGCTCTGTAATTAGTATTATTAGTATTAGTGACACTTTTGAATCAAGAATGACAGGAAAACAATATTCACTTCAGTCAAGTGTAAATTGCAGAAGTAAGAATGTGATTTATCTAATCTGGAGCACCTGTAGTGCGTAGGTTGTACCTCAAGAGAGGTGAGCGAAAGAATAAGGGAGCACCTCTCATATATAAAAAAGGTCAGATCAATGTTCTGAGGTAGCAAAACATATTATCAATAAACAAAATGGAGACAATGCTACATTTAAATGGATGGTCATAGAAAAAGTCTAAACCCCAAATAGGTGGGGGATAACAAAAAAATATTATACAAAAGAGGGACATGGGTACCAAATGGGTACAATTCAACATTTGATGTTATACATTTTTGGCAGTAACGTGAGTTCTCCCCCCCCCCCTCCTGTTTATTACCTTCTGCCACTTTTTAATTATAACTGGGAATGAATGGTTGATATGATATGTTTATGGAATGTCTATTTTCTTTAACTAATAATAGTATAGACATTAGAAAGAGATTAACGAGTGGGAATAAATATGGAGATCCTATAAGTACAATTTAGTAGTTGACACACTAGTAGAGAAATAAAGGTTACAACTGTGTATATATATGTATAACCATATTTTTATTCACATGTGGTTTAATACATTTTGCTGGTGGAGAGCAATAATGGGACAGGGAAAAAAAAAAAATAAAATTGTGTAGTTAATGAAGGATAGTATCTCTTTAAATCTTGTGTCCAGCATGTAACACATGACTATAGAATGTCCAATTACAAAGCGGATTGTTTTTATAACAGTGCACTGTGTTTTATGGAGGTCACGTCTTTGATTAAGGCTAGGCTGACTATATTGCTGCTTTAAGAAGGGACACATATGAAAAATACATATGTCAGGGTTCTTAGACAAAACATTTCTTTAAACAGCCCTGAAAACAGCCCTGACATATGCATTTTTCATATGTGTCCCTTTTTAAAGCGGCAATATGGTCTCCCTAATTAAGGCTTTTTGTGCGGAAACATGTAAGACAGACATTTGCCGTTCTTTGTGAACTTTTAAATGTCATGAAATAAAGCTGGATTTTAAATTTAGACATGCTGGCAATTCTAACTTTGTTTACTACTACTTCCAAATATAAACCCATAAGCAAGTAGCTGAAATACCTCCATTCTCAAACAGCCTCCTGTGAGGCCAAGAACAAACTGAATAGAGATAAGAAGGTGGGAGAGATTTTAAGCTCCTGTATGGGGTTTTGACCTCCTCTTAGTGGCGGGAAATATATCCCGTATGTTATGGAGGACTATGAACATCATCATTTTATGAAAGAAATGGTGATCACCTATCCCACTAAAACCAAAATTATTTCTAGTGGTGGGGGAGGGAGGCTAATACAGAGTCCCTATCTCCACTGCTGATTTACTTAGAGTGGACCCCACATGTGAAAGAGGGGAGTGGAATACCCCATATATTGCCCCCCATAATACATAGACAAACTTAAAGGGATATGAAACCCAAAAATGTTCTTTCATGATTAAGATAGAGCATGCGATTTTAAACAATTTCTAATTTACTTCTATTTTTCATTTTTCTTTATTCTCTTGGTATCTTTTGTTGAAAAGCAGGTACGTATGCTTAGGAGCCGGCCCATTTCTGGAGCACTATGTGGCAGCAGTTTTGCAAGAATGTAATCCATTTGCAAGAGCACTAGATGGCAGCTCTATTTCCTGCCATGTAGTGCTCAAGATGCCTACCTAGGTATCTCTTCACCACAGATTATCATGGAAACAAAACAAATTTGATAATAGAAGTAAATTTAAAACTTTTCTTAAATGGTATGTTCTGTCTGAATCAATAAAATATATTTTGGGGGTTTCATATCGCTTTAAGACCATTTATTTGAAAGCAGCAATCCTGCTCTTCAAAATGAGTAGTTACGCGTCCACCCTCTGCATCTGAGTGTCAGAATGACAAATAAACTGCGAAATTACGAGTTTTGCGGTAACAGGGGTGCGTTGCTAATGCTTAGTTTCAGCTCACCGCTCCCTTAAGACAACGCTGGTATTACAGGTTTTTTTAAACCTGGCGTTAGCCGCAAAAAGGTGAGCGTAGAGCAGAATTTAGCTCCACATCTCACCTCAATACCAGCGTTGCTTACGGTAGCGGTAAGCTGGCAAAACGTGCTTGTGCACAATTTCCCAATAGGAAACAATGGGGCTGAGCTGGCTGAAAAAAAACCTAACACCTGCAAAAAAGCAGCGTTCAGCTCCTAACGCAGCCCCATTGTTTCCTATGGGAAAATGAAATTTATGTCTGCACCTAACACCCTAACATGAATCCTGAGTCTAAACACCCCTAATCTTACACTTATTAACCCCTAATCTGCCGCCCCTGACATTGTCGCCACCTACATTATAATATTAACCCCTAATCTGCCGCTCCGGACACCGCTGCCACCTACATTATACTTATGAACCCCTAATCTACTGCCCCCAACATTGCCGACACCTACATTATAGTTATTAACCCCTAATATGCTCCCCCCCAACGTCACCGCAACTATATTAAATTTATTAACCCCTAATCTGCCGCCACCAGTGTCGCCGCCACTATAATAAATTTATTAACCCCTAAACCTAAGTCTAACCCTAACCCTAACACCCCTCTAACTTAAATATAATTTAAAAACATCTAAATATATTTTCTAAAATTAAATAAATTATTCCTATTGAAAACTAAATATTTACCTATAAAATAAACCCTAAGCTAGTGTAATGATACGTACAAACAAGTATCCTGATAATATGCAGGACCACTCGGTCTCACACCTTACCTCGGGTTCACTAAGATCTAACGTGTGGAACCCTGTTATGCTCATAGATCTGAGGGTCACTACTGTAGGATACAGTGTGAAGATGGAATATAAAGTATCAAGGAATGAGTCAATCCAAATTATGGCAGATGAAATAGGATAACTCCAATTCCAGAGGCAGGAAGTCAAGTTGTAAATCACTTTGCAGGATTAAGTTTCAATCTTCCTTCACAGTCATATAAAATATTTACATAAGGTTGCACACACACACACACACAATCTATAGATTTTAGTTATGCAGGTTAGGTTCACTGTTATGGTAGAGTCTTTTAAAGAGCAAGCAGAGATGTGTAGCAGATATGCTCAATCCAGTGTAAGCACATATAACATGATAAATGGTTAATGACTGTGAGAGCAGAGCATGAAGTGTTATGATGAGTTTGCAATAAGTAAAGTCACTTGGCAAGCAAATTTATGAGAGCAGTGCCATGTAGCGTAATGATAGGTTTGCAATGATAAAAGTCTCTTGGCAAGCAAACTTATGTGGTAGACAAACAGATGAATTGCAAGAAGAGTAACATTAGTGATGCTGAGATACAACTAATATGGGAGACAGTCTGGCATACTTGAGGCACCGTAATACATATAAATATGCAGAGAGAAAGATATCCTTAACGGAACAACAGTTATATAGACAGCAATATCCTGAGTGCAGATTCGTACAAACCGGCTTCCCAGTGCTTGTGGAACGTTTGACCAGCGCGGTTGTTCAGAGGAGGCGATGCAGTCAGCGTGAGATGAGACTGTGTGTGTGAGCGGCAGCAGCCGTTGGATGCTGAGGCAAGTCTGGCGTGACGTCACACGCCAAATCGAGCAGGAGAGAGAGAGCTGAATACAAACAGCAGGAAGACGAATTCAAACTCTGACTGAACAGAGCACATTTTCTTCGGTGAGGAGCTGCTGAATTATATTGCTTGAGTAGGAGAAATTTAGGTAGCAATACTGGGTAATCCCAATTTAGATAGAAGGGAAAGGCTGGGTATGTTGAGATCAGTATCTCCAGGGAACTGAACAAATTATCAAAGTTCAACACTAGGTGGAGCCTTAAATACTGTTATGGTAATTAGGAGTTAAAGGGATATAGAGGTAATTGTTGAAAAACCCTGACAGCTAGCTACAATATAACTAATAGTTACATTGTAGCTAGCTTAGGATTTATATTTATTTTACAGGCAACTTTGTATTTATTTTAACTAGATACAATAGTTATTAAATAGTTATTAACTATTTAATAACTTCCTAGTTAAAATAAATACAAATTAACTTGTAAAATAAACCCTAACCTAAGTTACAATTACACCTAACACTACACTATAATTAAACTAATTACCTAAACTGCCTACAATTAATTGCAATTAAATTAAATAAACTAAATTACAAAAAACCCCCACTAAATTACAGAAAAAAAAGAATTACAAGAATTTTAAACTAATTACACCTAATCTAATCCCCCTAATAAAATAAAAAAGCCCCTCAAAATAATAAAATTCCCTACCCTATACTAAATTACAAATAGCCCTTAAAAGGGCCTTTTGCGGGGCATTGCCCCAAGGTAATCAGCTCTTTCACCTGTAAAAAAATATACAATACCCCCCAACATTAAAACCCACCACCCACACACCTAACCCTACTCTAAAAGCCACCCAATCCCCCCTTAAAAAAACCTAACACTACACCCTTGAAGATCACCCTACCTTGAGACGTCTTCACCCAGCCAGGCACAAGTGGTCCTCCAGAGGGTCTGAAGACTTCATCCTATCTGGCCAGAAGAGGACATCCAGACTGGCAGAAGGCTTCATCCAGGCGGCATCTTCTATCTTCATCCTTCCGGAGCGGAGCTGGTCCATCTTCCAGACATCCGACGCAGAGCATCCTCTTCATCCGACGGCCGACAACTGAATGACTGGTCCTTTAAGTGACATCATCCAAGATGGCGTCCCTTGAATTCCGATTGGCTGATAGAATCAGGTAAATTTATTTTGTTTAATTTAAATTATATTTAAGTTAGGGGGGTTAGACTTAGGTTTAGACTTAGGCTTAGGGGTTAATACATTTAATATAGTAGAGGCGACGTTGGGGGACGGCAGATTAGGGGTTAATAAAATTTAACTAGTGTTTGCGAGGCAGGAGTGTGGCAGTTTAGGGGTTAATACATTTATTAAAGTGGCGGCAATGTCCGGTCGGCAGATTAGGGGTTAAACATTTTATTTAAGTGTTTCCGATGTGGGGGGGGGGGGCTCGGTTTAGGGGATAATAGGTAGTTTATGGGTGTCAGTGTACTTTTAGCACTTTAGTTTAGAGCTTTATGTTCCGGCGTTAGCCCATAAAACTCTTAACTACTGACTTTTATATGCGGTAGGAGTCTTGCCAGGAGAGGGTCTACCGCTCACTTTTTTAGGCGATCGTAATACCGGCATTAGGCAAATCACATTAAAAAGATAGGATACGCAATTGATGTAAGGGGATTTGCGGTAAGCTAAAATCGCTGAAAAAAAGTGAGCGGTAGACCCTTTCCTGCCTGACTTGTAAAACCAGCGGGCGTTAAAAAGCATCGTTGGGACCCCTCAACGCTGCTTTTTAAGGCTAACGCAAGACTCGTAATCTAGTCGAAAGTGTTGTAACTTGCAAAATAAAACCATGCTGTTATACCTGCTCTCTATAATAATATATCATGACACCACATTTAAAAGATTGAGGTTTCAGAATTCAAGCAAGGAATTTCATGTCCTTATGGCTAGAAAGTGATCAATGGGAGAACTGGATTAATGTAAAATATGTAATGTTTTGGGAAGTTATATATAGGATAATTTCTTTCATGTAATTGGCAAGAGTCCATGAGCTAGTGACGTATGGGATATAAAATTCTACCAGGAGAGGCAAAGTTTCCCAAACCTCAAAATGCCTATAAATACACCCCTCACCACACCCACAATTCAGTTTTTACAAACTTTGCCTCCTATGGAGGTGGTGAAGTAAGTTTGTGCTAAGATTTCTACGTTGATATGCGCTCCGCAGCAGGTTGGAGCCCGATTCCTCTCCGAGTACAGTGAATGTCAGAGGGATTTGAAGGAAGTATCACCTATTGAATGCAATGGTTTTCCTCGCGGGAGATTTCATAGGTTCTCTGTTATCAGTCGTAGAGATTCATCTCCTACTTCCCTTATTCAGATCGACAATATAATCTCATATTCCATTACCTCTACTGATGACTGTTTCAGTACTGGTTTGGCTATCTGCTGTATGTGGATGGGTGTCTCGGTAAGTATGTTTTCATTACTTAACACACTCTCACCTATGGTTTGGCATTAATATAAAGTTCTAAATATAGTCAGGTTTATGTATATTTCCTTTTGCAAACTATCAGTTTCATATTTGGGAAAAACATATTTAGGAAAATATCGCCTAGATTTAGAGTTCTGCGTTAGCCATCAAAAGCAGCGTTAAGGGCTCCTAATGCTGCTTTTAGCCGCCCGCTGGTATTTAGAGTCAGGCAGGAAAGGGTCTACCGCTCACTTCCCTACTGCGATTCCAGGCTACCGCAGATCCCCTTACGCCAATTGCGTATCCTATCTTTTCTATGGGATCTGCCTAACGCTGGTATTTGGAGACTTGGGAGAAGTGAGCGGTAGACCCTCTACCGAAAAGACTCCAGCCACAGAAAAAAGTCAGTAGTTAAGAGCTTTATGGGCTAATGCGTGAATATAAAGCTCTTAACTACTGTGCTATAAAATACACTAACACCCATAAACTACCTATGTACCCCTAAACCAAGGCCTCCCCACATCGCCGCCACTCTAATACATTTTTTTAACCCCTAATCTGCCGACCGGACATCGCCACCACCTACGTTATACTTATGAACCCCTAATCTGCTGCCCCTAACATCGCCGACCCCTATATTATATTTATTAACCCCTAATCTGCCCCCCCCAACGTCGCCGCTACCTAACTACACTTATTAACCCCTAATCTGCCGACTGGACCTCACCGCAACTATAATAAATGTATTAACCCCTAAACCGCCGCACTCCCGCCTCGCAAACACTATAATAAATTTGATTAACCCCTAATCTGCCCTCCCTAACATCGCCACCACCTACCTACAATTATTAACCCCTAATCTCCCGCCTGCACTGTCGCCGCTACTATAATAAAATTATTAACCCCTAACCCTAACCCTAACACCCCCCTAAGTTAAATATAATTTGAATTAAACTAAATAATATTCCTAAAATTAACTAAATTATACCTATTTAAAACTAAATACTTACCTATAAAATAAACCCTAATAAATCCTAACCTAAGTTACAATTAAACCTAACACTACACTATCAATTAAATTAATTAAATAAATTACCTACAATTAAATACAATTAAATAAACTATTCTATAATACAATACCCCCCCCACTAAATTACAAAAAATAAAAAAGAATTACGAGCAGTTTAAACTAATTACACCTAATCTAAGCCCCCTAATAAAATAAAATAAAAAAATAATAATAAAAGTCCCTACCCTATTGTACATTACAAAGTAATCGGCTCTTTTACCAGCCCTTAAAAGGGCTTTTTGCGGGGCATGCCCCAAAGTAATCAGCTCTTTTGCCTGTAAAAAAAATATAACCCCCCCCAACATTAAAACCCACCACCCACATACCCCTACTCTAACCCACCCAAACCCCCCTTAAATAAACCTAACACTACCCCCCTGAAGATCTCCCTACCTTGAGTCGTCTTCACCCAGCCGGGCAGAAGTCTTCATCCGATGGGGCAGAAGAGGACATCCAGACCGGCAGAAGTCTTCATCCTTCATAGCTATTGTACCTAGTTAAAATAAATACAAAGTTGCCTGTAAAATAAATATAAATCCTAAAATAGCTACAATGTAATTATTAATTATATTGTAGCCATTTTAGGGTTTATTTTATAGGTAAGTATTTAGTTTTAATTAGGAATAATTTAGTTAATTTTAGGAATATTATTTAGTTTAATTTAAATTATATTTATGTTAGAGGGGTGTTAGGGTTAGAGTTATGTTTAGGGGTTAATAACTTTATTATAGTAGCAGCGACGGTGCGGGCAGGAGATTAGGGGTTAATAATTGTAGGTAGGTGGTGGTGATGTTAGGGAGGGCAGATTAGGGGTTAATCAAATTTATTATATTGTTTGCGAAGCGGAGTGTGGTGGTTTAGGGGTTAATACATTTATTATAGTAGCGGCGAGTTCCGGTCGGCAGATTAGGGGTTAATAAGTGTAGGTAAAGTAGCGGCGACGTGGGGGGCAGATTAGGGGTTAATAAATATAATATTGGGGTGGCGGCGGTGTCCGGAGTGGAAGATTAGGGGTTAATATTAATAGACAAAAAGACACAAGAAAAGAGTTGCACACTAATAAGTTAATTCACTAGAGAACAGGTGCTTCCTAGAAAAATACATATGAAACAACATAGAAAAGGAAGTGGGGATTTCACAATAAGAAATTCCCAAAAGTCTAGGTAAATTCAGCACAACTGTAAAATTAAATAAATACACAAAAAAGCCTGTATGTCAAAAACGATATAAATATTTATTAACTAAATGCACAATACACACATTCACATTCATACAGTGGATCCCACACAAAACAGTGTTATAAAGTACTGGCCAAAAAAGTATTATCTGGTGCACCAGGGAAAATAGACCAAAAACAGTCCGTTTAAGACTTGCAGATATTTGTAATCCAACAGGTGCAGCGTTAATGCAAAAATGGATGCAGTTATACAGTCCCCGGTGTATAGAGACCAGTCACTTCAGACTTGAACCCCAATTGTTACTGAGTCAAATAGTGCTTTAAAGGCATAGCATAGGAGGAGCGATAGAAACACGCGTCTTTATTCACAGGTGCTGCTTTCTTTTAAGACAGTAGTATTCAGTGTACAGATGCGTATAACATATTCTACCTGTATTTGTTCACGCGGTCGCCCCTCCTAGCTGCCTCGTTCTTAGAGCGTCCAAACATCAGGGGTAAGTCAAGATGAGCAGGGGATCTGCTGTAAGGGCTGCCAAGCACGACGAGTCCAAACGCTCGTTTCGCTCCTTCAGTCAGTGCAGCATGGAGCTTCTTCCAGGTGCTAACGACACCTTGATTACCAGCCTTTTTATTGGATGCCGGTTTCCGGAATCTTTTTCATTTGAGGAAATTCATGTCAATCACAATTAGCCATTGCGTTGCTGTTACAATGTCTTTGCAATTGTTACTTTTAAATACAGCTATATGCAGGGCTTCTCAAATAACCAAGGTGAAGTATTCCATAGTTAATATTAATATGCAGGGGTCAGCGATAGCGGGGGTGGCAGATTAGGGGTTAATAAGTGTAAGATTAGGGGTCTTTAGACTCGGGGTTCATGTTAGGGTGTTAGGTGTAGACTTAGAAAGTGTTTCCGCATAGGAAACAATGGGGCTGCGTTAGGAGCTGAACGCTGTTTTTTGCAGGTGTTAGGTTTTTTTTCAGCCAGCTCAGTCCCATTGTTTCCTATGGGGATATCGTGCACAAGCACGTTTTCCCAGCTTACCGCTACCGTAAGCAACGCTGGTATTGAGAGTTGAAGTGGAACTAAGTTAGGCTCAACGCACCCTTTTTTGAGCCTAACGCAGCCCCTCAGACAACTCTAAATACCAGCGTTGTTGGAAAGGTGCGTTGGGAAAAAAGCAGCGTTTGCTACGCGGGTCTTTACCAACAAAACTCTAAATCTAGCCGTATTTTTTCTTACCTGGGGTATAGTCTTTTTTCAATTGACTGCTTTTTCATTAAATTTTGCAGGTAAAATTAGGCTCGCGAGGGCGCAAAATGACAAAGTTTATTGCATCATTCTTGGCGCAAGAATTGTTTTGGCGCGAATGTTTTTGCTGTTTGCATTTTTTTCCCATTCCTGAAACTGCCATATAAGGAAATTGATAATTTTGCTTTATATGTTTTTTCTCTTACATTTGCAAGATGCATCAATCTTTTTTATGCTTTATTTTTAAATATTGTTTTGCTGCAATGAGTGAGCTTGGAAAGAGTTTGTCAAATGGGTTAAGCCACCTTTCAGAGTTGTTCCCAGTTTGTTTGATTAAGAGCTTGCATTGTTTGGCTTTATTAGGGACCCAGGTTTTGGGGAGACCTTGACGTGGTACCTGGGCTTGTCCCATCTGGCCAGATGTAATAACTAACTCTCCCATTTTTGTTTTTAATCATAGAGGAGAGCTTGCAAGCGAGTGCTAGACTTCGTTTTTATGTTGTATTAATTTGTTTTGTAATTTTCCCTATGGGCCTTGCACCCAAACCTGTCTGGGGTTAACTGCCTGTGTCTCAGGGGACAGTGCAACATGCCTGAGAGTACTATTGAGCACCCAGGGCTGTGCATGTTGCAGGGTAATATGATATGTACCCAGTCCAGTCTGAGAGTACAATCCCCTTCCTTCCATGTTTTGTATGTGTCTTGGGTGATTACATAAGTCTGTGAACCTTTGATTTGTTCCCAGTTTGTTGGATTGAGAGATTGCATTATATGGCTGTATTAGGGACCCAGATTTTGGGGGAGACCTTGACGTTGTACCTGGGCTTGACCCATTTAACCAGATGCGGTAACTAACTCTCCCATTTTTGCTTTTAATCTTAGCTGAGAGCTTGCAAGTGAGTGCCAGACTTCCTTTGTGTGCTATATATATGTATATATATATATGTGTATACTTTATTAGGTACACCTTGCTAGTACTGGGTTGGACCCCTTTTGCCTTCAGAACTGCCTTAATTCTTCATGGCATAAATTCAACAAGGTGTTGCAAACAATCTTCAGACATTTTGGTCCATATTGACATGATAGCATCACGCAGTTGCTGCCGATTTGTCGGCTACACTTCCATGATGCGAATCTCTCATTCTCAATCCAATAGAGCACCTTTAGGATGTGGTAGATCTGGTGATTGTGGAGGCCATTGTAGTACATGATAAAACCCCAAGCATAGGATGAAATTGAGGGCTGTCTGTCTGCTAACTGGTAACTGAAATTGGCTGCATTGGATACAGTTACTAAAAAGGCATAATAGCTACCATTACTTCTCCACATTGCAAAACTCCCCTTTTGTATTCTGAGGGGAATTGGATGTACATTCAAAATTCTGGAAATCGGAAGATATTCATTGATCCCTTGGTAAAGTATAAGAGGTTGCTAAATATAGGTAATATTTAAAACAAAATAAATTCATAGTCGCTGCAGTTAAATTACAACTGATAGATTTAAAGAGCATATTTATATTTTAGACTCATATTCATAGTCCTGAATAGTTTTAAGCTTGCCTTTTGTATGCTAAATAATTTAAACAAATATTAATTGTTGCTGTAGTTAGCAGATTTATAAAAAAAAACAAAAAAAACAAATTGTATTTTAATCTTGTATTTCATAGCCTATGTATTGTAAAACTAATCATAAATGCTAAGTAGTTTATGTTTGCAAATATACAAATATATTTTAGAATTTGTCTTAACTATAGGTAATTAAGAACCATTTCAGCAGAGATAAATTGGCATTTAAACTGACTGTTTACATTCAGAAAATATATACTTCTGGTGTTCTTATTAGAATTGTGTTAGAATCATGTGTGGGTTAAATAACTTAATTGTACCAGTCTGAATGTTAGTGACTTATATCTTGTTCTCATTGTGGTATTTTAATGCAATTCAATTGTGAATAAATAAGATAAACTTTATGATCTTTGCATAGCATATATTAAAAATTTAAACGTGTATAGTATTGATTCATATCTGGTTTTCTACAAATATATTTCAACTAATATAAAGAATTTAGGAATTTTACATTAATTTTATTGTTTCGTATATGCATTTTATTGGGGTTTTATTTTAACGAATAATTATCAAATATATTGTGTTATAACCCAGCCATATACTGATACAACTGCCGCTCACTGGATATTTTCTCTTTTTCAGAACCATTCTTTGTAAACCCTAGAGATGGTTGTGCATGGAAATCTGCAGTTTTTTAAATACTCAGACCAGCCCGTCTGGCACCAACAACCATGCCATATTCAAAGTCACTTAAATCCCCTTTCTTCCCCATTCTGATACTGCTTCAACTTCAGCAAGTCGTCTTCACCATGTCTAGATGCCTAAATGCATTGAGTTGCTGCCATGTGATTGGCTGATTAGCAATTTGTGTTACCAAGCAATTGAACAGGTGTATCTAATAAAGTGGCCGGCGAGTGTATATATTAACAGGAATTATATATAGATCAGGGCCACCACTAGAAATTTTGGGGCCCCTTACTTAACCATTGATCAGGCCCCCCTTGACATGTGCAATTTTTGACCAAGTGACTAAAACGTATATGCACTTTATTCTTAAGTGTAGTCAAACTTGAAAATGTTGTAAAGGTAGAAACACACAAACACAAAATCACAGAGACACACTCATACACTGAAACACACACTCACATATAAGGATTCACATATAGACACTCTAACAGACACACAAAGAAACACACAAACACACTCGGACACAGACACCCACACGGACACTTAGCACTTATTTACATTGACTTGACAAGTAATGAGGTAAACTACAGTTTTGTCAAAAAAGGAGATTTACAAAACAAAATATGGAGTTGTGATTATCTTTTTGTCAAGGAAGATGCCAACTATATGATGACAACAGCATGCAGTGGCTAAAAGGAAGGGCCCTGAACGGCCTAAACAATAATTTAAAGGTTAAGTGGTGGATTGGTGACTTCCAGAAATGTCTCAAAGTCTGTAGAAAGATGTGAATAATCAGTAGTAAGGTCAAAATGCCCTAAAAATCAACAGACAATGGACACAGACACAAACACAAACATGCACATACACCCAAGGAAACACCCACAGAGACAGCCTCAGAAAACACGCAAAGACATACACACTCACAGACACCCACAAAAAATGCACAAAGACATACACACACACACACACACACACACAGAGACACCCACAGAAAACACACAGACATACATACACACACACACCCTCACTGAGACATCCAAAGAAAACACACATAGACATACACACACACACACACACCCTCACAGTCACCCACAGAAAATACACAGACATATGCACACACCATCACAGAGACACCTACAGAAAACACACAGACATGTGCACACACCCTCATAGAGACACCCACAGTAAACACACAGACATATGCACACAACCCTCACAGAGACACGCACAGACATATGCACATACCCTCACAGAGACATCCACAAAAATCACAGAAATATATTCACACACACACCCTTGCAGAGAAATCCACAGAAAACACACAAAGACATACACACCCTACTCACAGAAGCATCCACAGAAAATGCACAAAGACATACATACACCCTCATAGAGACACCCACAGAAAATGCACAAAGAAATATCTTAATTTGAAAAAGAAGGCATCTAAGTTTTTTTCTTGGTTTAGAACTCTGGACAGCACTTTTTTATTGGTGGATGAATTTATCCACCAATTAGCAAGGACAACCCAGGTTGTTCACCAAAAATGGGCCGGCATCTAAACTTACATTCTTGCATTTTAAATAAAGATACCAAGAGAATAAAGAAAATGTGATATTAGGAGTTAATTAGAAAGTTGCTTAAAATGTCATGCTCTATCTGAATCATGAAAGAAAAAATTTGGGTTCAGTGTCCCTTTAAGTTAAATAGTTTTTTCGGATCCATTTATATTCATATGCATTATTCTATTCTAAACTTTAGAATAGAATAATGAATATGAATAAAGAATGGATCCGAAATAACGGATGGATCCGAAAAAACAATTTAACATAACTAACTTGAAGAAACAATTTTTTTTTACGTTAACTAATTTGCCAAAACAAAATTATTTATTTAACTAATGAAAACGAAACTAAAACAAATTTTTAGCGTTGCACGTCTATTTGTTACTTTAAAGTGCACACCTTAGGGACAGTCTAGTCAAATATAAACTTTCATGATTCAGATAGGGGATGTAATTTTTATTTTTTTTTAAATATTTTTATTAGATTCCAGCAGATATAAACACTTAAATTCAGCGTATATTTTCAGTCAGGGAACAGAAATGAAAAGAACAATGATATACACGGTAATAACAAAATATTGATGCATATTCAAAAACAAAATATACCTAGTATACTATTAAAAGAAGAAGAAATCAAAAAGAGGAAACACCTCTCTAGTATCTTTAAACCAAAAAAACTCTCATTCTGTAAAATTAATTATCATTCCCAAATCTTTGTAATTTATCTGTTGGAATATGTTTTCCTTTTTCTTTTTTCCTTTCCTTAGTTTTCTACACACAAAACAAACAGAAAAAAAAATAAAAATTAAATAATAATTTTCTCTCTTCCCCTTTTTCCCACTTTCCTCAATTTTCAGAACTAAGGCCTAGATTTGGAGTTTGGCGGTAGATGTGCTGTTAACGCTCCACGGGCTTTTTTCTGGCCGCACCATAAAATTAACTCTGGTATCGAGAGTTCAAAAAAATGCTGCGTTAGGCTCCAAAAAAGGAGCGTAGAGCATTTTTACCGCAAATGCAACTCTCGATACCAGAGTTGCTTACGGACGCGGCCAGCCTCAAAAACGTGCTCGTGCACGATTCTCCCATAGGAAACAATGGGGCTGTTTGAGCTGGAAAAAAACCTAACACCTGCAAAAAAGCAGCGTTCAGCTCCTAACGCAGCCCCATTGTTTCCTATGGGGAAACACTTCCTACGTCTGCACCTAACATGTACCCCGAGTCTAAACACCCCTAACCTTACACTTATTAACCCCTAATCTGCCGCCCCCGCTATCGCTGACCCCTGCATATTATTATTAACCCCTAATCTGCCGCTCCGTACACCGCCGCAACCTACGTTATCCCTATGTACCCCTAATCTGCTGCCCCTAACACCGCCGACCCCTATATTATATTTATTAACCCCTAATCTGCCCCCCTCAACGTCGCCTCCACCTGCCTACACTTATTAACCCCTAATCTGCCGAGCGGACCTGAGCGCTACTATAATAAAGTTATTAACCCCTAACCCGCCTCACTAACCCTATCATAAATAGTATTAACCCCTAATCTGCCCTCCCTAACATCGCCGACACCTAACTTCAATTATTAACCCCTAATCTGACGACCGGAGCTCATCGCTACTATAATAAATGGATTAACCCCTAAAGCTAAGTCTAACCCTAACACTAACACCCCCCTAAATTAAATATAATTTAAATCTAACGAAATTAATTAACTCTTATTAAATAAATTATTCCTATTTAAAGCTAAATACTTACCTGTAAAATAAATCCTAATATAGCTACAATATAAATTATAATTACATTGTAGCTATTTTAGGATTAATATTTATTTTACAGGCAACTTTGTAATTATTTTAACCAGGTGCAATAGCTATTAAATAGTTAAGAACTATTTAATAGTTACCTAGTTAAAATAATAACAAAATTACCTGTAAAATAAGTCCTAACCTAAGTTATAATTAAACCTAACACTACCCTATCAATAAATTAATTAAATAAAATACCTACAATTACCTACAATTAACCTAACACTACACTATCAATAAATTAAATACAATTGCTACAAATAACTACAATTACATAAACTAACTAAAGTACAAAAAATTAAAAAGAACTAAGTTACAAAAAATAAAAAAATATTTACAAACATAAGAAAAATATTACAACAATTTTAAACTAATTACACCTACTCTAAGCCCCCTAATAAAATAACAAAGACCCCCAAAATAAAAAAATGCCCTACCCTATTCTAAATTAATAGAGTTAAAAGCTCTTTTACCTTACCAGCCCTGAACAGGACCCTTTGCGGGGCATGCCCCAACTAAATCAGCTCTTTTGCCTGTAAAAAAAAACATACAATACCCCCCCCCCCAACATTACAACCCACCACCCACATACCCCTAATCTAACCCAAACCCCCCTTAAATAAACCTAACACTAAGCCCCTGAAGATCTTCCTACCTTGTCTTCACCATCCAGGTATCACCGATCCGTCCTGGCATCCGGTGCTGAAGAGGTCCAGAAGAGGCTCCAAAGTCTTCCTCCTATCCGGCAAGAAGAGGACATCCGGACCGGCAAACATCTTCTCCAAGCGGCATCTTCAATCTTCTTCCATCCGGTGCGGAGCGGGTCCATCTTGAATCAGCCGACGCGGATCCATCCTCTTCTTCCTGCGTCTCCCGACGAATGACGGTTCCTTTAAGGGACGTCATCCAAGATGGCGTCCCTCGAATTCCGATTGGCTGATAGGATTCTATCAGCCAATCGGAATTAAGGTAGGAATATTCTGATTGGCTGATGGAATCAGCCAATCAGAATCAAGTTCAATCCTATTGGCTGATCCAATCAGCCAATCAGATTGAGCTCGCATTCTATTGGCTGTTCCGATCAGCCAATAGAATGCGAGCTCAATCTGATTGGCTGATTGAGAAGATGTTTGCCGGTCCGGATGTCCTCTTCTTGCCGGATAGGAGGAAGACTTTGGAGCCTCTTCTGGACCTCTTCAGCACCAGATGCCAGGACGGATCGGTGATACCTGGATGGTGAAGACAAGGTAGGAAGATCTTCAGGGGCTTAGTGTTAGGTTTATTTAAGGGGGGTTTGGGTTAGATTAGGGGTATGTGGGTGGTGGGTTGTAATGTTGGGGGGGGTATTGTATGTTTTTTTTTACAGGCAAAAGAGCTGATTTTCTTGGGGCATGCCCCGCAAAGGGCCCTGTTCAGGGCTGGTAAGGTAAAAGAGCTTTTAACTCTATTAATTTAGAATAGGGTAGGGCATTTTTTTATTTTGGGGGTCTTTGTTATTTTATTAGGGGGCTTAGAGTAGGTGTAATTAGTTTAAAATTGTTGTAATATTTTTCTTATGTTTGTAAATATTTTTTTATTTTTTGTAACTTAGTTCTTTTTTATTTTTTGTACTTTAGTTAGTTTATGTAATTGTAGTTATTTGTAGCAATTGTATTTAATTTATTTATTGATAGTGTAGTGTTAGGTTTTATTGTAGGTAATTGTAGGTATTTTATTTAATTAATTTATTGATAGGGTAGTGTTAGGTTTAATTATAACTTAGGTTAGGACTTATTTTACAGGTAATTTTGTTATTATTTTAACTAGGTAACTATTAAATAGTTCTTAACTATTTAATAGCTATTGTACCTGGTTAAAATAATTACAAAGTTGCCTGTAAAATAAATATTAATCCTAAAATAGCTACAATGTAATTATAATTTATATTGTAGCTATATTAGGATGTATTTTACAGGTAAGTTAGGTGTCGGCGATGTTAGGGAGGGCAGATTAGGGGTTAATACTATTTATGATAGGGTTAGTGAGGCGGATTAGGGGTTAATAACTTTATTATAGTAGCGCTCAGGTCCGCTCGGCAGATTAGGGGTTAATAAGTGTAGGCAGGTGTCGGCGACATTGAGGGGGGCAGATTAGGGGTTAATAAATATAATATAGGGGTCGGCGGTGTTAGGGGCAGCAGATTAGGGGTACATAAGGATAACGTAGGTGGCGGCTCTTTGCGGTCGGCAGATTAGGGGTTAATTATTGTAAGTAGCTGGCGGCGACGTTGTGGGGGGCAGGTTAGGGGTTAATAAATATAATATAGGGGTCGGCGGGGTTAGGGGCAGCAGATTAGGGGTACATAAGGATAACGTAGGTGGCGGCGCTTTGCGGTCGGCAGATTAGAGGTTAATTATTGTAAGTAGCTGGCGGCGACGTTGTGGGGGGCAGGTTAGGGGTTAATAAATATAATATAGGGGTCGGCAGGGTTAGGGGCAGCAGATTAGGGGTACATAAGTATAACGTAGGTGGCGGTCGGCAGATTAGGGGTTAAAAAAATTTAATCGAGTGGCGGCGATGTGGGGGGACCTCGGTTTAGGGGTACATAGGTAGTTTATGGGTGTTAGTGTACTTTAGGGTACAGTAGTTAAGAGCTTTATGAACCGGCGTTAGCCCAGAAAGCTCTTAACTCCTGCTTTTTTCCTGCGGCTGGAGTTTTGTCGTTAGAGCTCTAACGCTCACTTCAGAAACGACTCTAAATACCAGCGTTAGAAAGATCCCATTGAAAAGATAGGATACGCAATTGACGTAAGGGGATCTGCGGTATGGAAAAGTCGCGGCTGAAAAGTGAGCGTTAGACCCTTTAATCACTGACTCCAAATACCGGCGGTAGCCTAAAACCAGCGTTAGGAGCCTCTAACGCTGGTTTTCACGGCTACCGCCGAACTCTAAATCTAAGCCTAAGTTATTACCATAGACCCAACAATACTAATTCTGAGTTTCTAAATGGGTAAATTAGGTATTCAATTTCACTCAAGGGAAGGGATTTAATAAAGACTGACCATTTTCTAAAAAATACAATAACATCATTTTCATCATTAAGGTTAGTGTCTATCTGTTCAAGAATACACTGTTTTTTAAGGCAATTTTTGACCTCTTGGATACTGGGGGTTGCCCTATTTTTCCATTTTTTGAGAATTAGGTATCTTACTGCTAATATAGCTAAATTAACAATCTTTGTGTTTGTGGTATGGTCTTCCGAGTCCTTCCAGAGGTATATTATATGTAGTGGCGATAGAGTCGGAGGGGAGGCTCCCATTGCCCTAAGCCAATATTGTATTTTCATCCAGAGCTGTTGAATATTGGGGCAATCCCAGAACATGTGTATAAGACTGGCCGAGGGTAAGGAGCATCTAGGGCAACAATTAAAGTCCAAGTTCCCACACCTGGAGCCTCTCTCCGGAGTGAAAAAGGTCATACGTAACAGCTTTATATGTGAATATATCTGAAGAAATCAGACCATTCACTAACATCCTAGTGGACGCTGTTTTGTATAAGTTATTCACAAATTTAATAAAATTACCAGAGAAACCGAATAGTTGGAGAGAGTAAAGCAAATGATCCAGATGAACTGAATCAAAGGCTTTCTTAGCATCGATCAAAATAATTGCAGAATCAGGGGTGCCCCCCTCTCCCCCCTCTCCGTTTCCTCTCTGTTTCTAAAATAATCTATGGTAAGGAATAATTCCCTTATCTTGGCTGAGGAGTTTCGTTTGAGTATGAAGCCTGCCTGGTCTTTATGGATAATCTGTGGAAGAAGTATTTGTAACCTTGAGGCTAAGATAGAAGACATTATCTTATAATCTACGTTTAACAACGCTATAGGCCTATATGATTCTCTCTTAACAGGCTCCTTCCCTTGTTTAAGTATTAAGGTAGTGTATGAAGCCGTAAAACTCGAGGGGGGCGTATTGCCTGTTATATAGATATCATTATATAATGAAGATAAGTATGGTGATATTGCTGGGGAAAGCATTTTGTAAAATTCGCTAGGAAGGCCATCTGGGCCCGAGGCTTTATTTAAAGAAAGATCTTGAATAGCTCTAGCTACTTCTAACTCAGAAATAGGAAGATTAAGTGATTCGACCAGGTCCGGAGGTAAGGTATTAACAACGATTTTTTCCCAGAAAGATTCTTGCTCATGGGAATTTGAAACCTTTAACGAATACAGATCCTGATAGAATTCTGAGAAAGACTGTATGAGTTCGTCTGATGATGTTATAGTTTTACCTTCTATTTGTAGTGACTCAATACAGGTTGAGCTTTTTTCCCTTTTTACTAATCTTGCAAGAAGTTTCCCTGTTTTGCTTATCTCAAGTCTTTCTGGGTAGTTTTATATACAAGAAAAGAATCCCTCTCCTTCAATGCTTGTACATATTGCGCCCAGTTTTCAGGTTTTCTTGCTAATAAATAGGAATTGTAAGAGTTAGAGATGGCTTTCAGAATTTCCATCTCCCTAGTCTTAAGTTTCTTTGTCCTGTTTATGGAATAGGCTAATATTTCCCCTCTCAGTACTGCTTTTGCAGTTTCCCAAAAAATAATAGGTCGATTAATATATTCTTGATTGAAAGAGGTGAATTCTTGGAATTTGATATTGAGCAAGTTTTTAAACTTAAGGTCAGATGCTAAGTAGGTTGGGAATAAAAATCTGAAATATCTAGGAGTGGGGACACTAGGGTAGAACTCTAAGGAGACTGGAGCATGATCCGAGATACATATAGGAAGTATTCCGGCAGCTAGTCTTAATTTGCATAGCCTTTCATCTAAGAGAAACATATCGATCCTTGACAAAGATTTGTGCGCCTTGGAGTCTGGGTTCTGAGTCCTCCAGATATCTTTGACCCTCAGGTTCTGAAAGATTTTTAAAAACATTTTAGATTCTAAATTGTCTTTTTTGGTTCTAGGAGAGGAGTTCCTGTGTCTGAGTCTATCTAACGGATATTGGGGCGACATGTTAAAATCACCTCCAAGTATTAAAAAACCCTCCGCGTAGGTCATTATCTTAGACTGAAGTGTTTCCCAAAAGGGAAAACTAAAAACGTTGGGGGCATAAATGTTACAGAGTGTGTAGAGTATTTTATCAATTTTGACCTTTACCATTAGGAACCTCCCCTCCGAGTCTATGTTGGTGTGAAGAATTTGGTACTTCAATTTTTTCCCTAGTAGAATCGCTACTCCTCCTTTTCGTTGAATACTAGGAGAAGCAAAAACTTCATTAACCCAGGAACATTTGAGTTTAAGAACTTCTTCTATTTTTAAGTGTGTTTCCTGCAAGAAGGCGATGTCTGTATTTATTTTCCTTAATTGTGCTATTATAGATTTGCGTTTGATGGGTGATGTGATACCCCCAGTATTCCAAGAGATCAACTTAAAGCCATTTGTTATATCTATCATCTTAACATTAAAAAGAATAGGTCAGGGGAAGAGAGAAAAAAAATAAAAAAAAATAAAATAAAATTAAAAAGTGAAAAGGAAACTTCCACCCTATATGGTTTGGGACTTGTGGACCTAGCAAGACCCTCATGGTAGTCTTTTCTACTTTTGCCATAATTGTAACCCTATTCAGTTGTTTAATACTTAAGTAATTATTAGGTTTGGACCCTATCTTGTTCTATGGGCAGTTTTTGAGTTATAAATCTTTCCGCATCTCTGGCGGAATCAAAAAAATATGTATTTTTGTCAATTATTATTTTCAACCTTGCTGGATATATAATGGTGGCTCGTGACCCTGCTTTATCAGCTTGGTACAGACTGGAGCCAGATCTCTTCTTTTAGCAGAAGTCTCTGCTGAGAAATCCTGGAAGAGCATAATTTTGACGCCGTCAAGAAATATGGGTTGATTTTTCTTAAAGTGTTGTAAAAGTAGAAGTTTATCCTGATAATTAAGAGTTTTGGCAATAATCGGTCTGGGTTTAACGTTTTCTTTCTCTGGGGCTTGCCATCCCAATCTGTGGGCTCTCTCTAATACAATCTGTGGGTGAGTTTGAGGAATTTGTAATAGTTGTGGCAGTGTTACCGTTAGTAATTTATCAAGGTCTTCGTATTGTTTTTGTTCTGGTACACCTATCACTCTAAAATTGTTTCGTCTAGCACGATTCTCAATGTCTTCTAGTTTTAACTGAACTTTTAGGAGTTTAGAATTTATTGTGTCCAGTTTAGACTTATGGTCTGTCGTGTTATCTTCTAGGTCAGAGATTCTCTGTTCTGCCTCAGTTAACCTAATTGAGAATTGGCGGACTTCTGTTGTAAGTGTATGTATTTCTTGTTTGATTTCATTTTTAAGAAGATCAAATTTTGGTGTCAGAGCTTCGGAGATACTTGAGACTAGGAATTGTAAGTCTATTGGTTCCTTTATCTGTGAAATATTAGTGCTAGTGGAGTGAATGTCAAGTGTATTTTCTGATGTGTGCTTGTTTTTTCTTTCTCTTTGCCTCCCAGCCATAGTGGGGGAGGGAGTCTTGGTGTTAGTGACAAAAAATTTGTCCATGTGCCAAAAAAACCCCCGTGTGGGGTAATTATACCCCTAGAATCCTATATATATAAAAAAGTGATTTGTGAAGAAAAACGGAAATGTGAAAGAGTGTAAGTGTGTGTATCCAGTGATTGACTGAATGTTTTGAAGTAGTAACTTCTGTATTAGAATTAACAAATTTGAGTTCAGTTCAGGACTTACAAATCCCTTTTAGTTTACAAGTATTTTGGTATCTGACAGAGCTAGTTTAAATTCTTTGGCCTATTCTTTTTTCTTGTAGCGTTACCCCTTTCTTTCTTAGCTATAATCTTATGTCCCCGGTTTTATGCAATCAGTTTTGCCAGGGAAAATGAAGTCAAACAGGGTTTCTGAAATTTAGGGCAGACAGGAACTCTTAATCAATAAAGCTCTAAACAATTGAAGAAGAAAAAAAAAGAAAAAAGGAAAAAAAAACTTTACCTAATACCATCAACAACCTAGATAGTTAAAATATTAAACTGGAACAATTATTTCTGATAAAAAACAAGCTAATAGCTGTGATTGAGTTTCTCAACTCTATTTCACCTATAGACTATATTCACCTTTGTTCAGTTATATTGTTATATCTAATCATGCATGTGCTTGCTAGTTTTATTTTGCAAAACCCTGGTAATACTTATATAATGCCTGCAGTCAAAAGAAAAAACAAGACCTCTTTTCTCTTTCTTTCTTTTTCTATCCTTTTCCCCCTCTTTTATTTTACTTTCTTTCCCCTTTCACTCTGTAAAAATTCTCTCCACCTCTCCTTTTCCTTTCAGTACATATTATACATATATATCAAGTGAAGAAGATAAGTAAAATAGCAGGAAATTTACCTAAATATAAGGATAGTAATTAGTAACTATATATATCAGTATTTTTCTTTTGCCTTATCTCTTTTACCCAGCTTATGTTATGTTGTCACCACAATTGTATCAAACATTTATTTGTTAACAATAAACATCATATATTCTCTATTTCTTTTCCTCTTCTTTTTTCTTCCCCACTTTCTTCATCTCTCTCTTCTTTCCTCTTTTCCCTTTTCTTTTTATAGCAGACACAGTCTCTATGTCCCAGTGCTAACCAGCTTTAAATAATAATTAGTCAAAAAATGGTAAAGGACACCTTTATATTTAGAAATAGTACCTGGCCCCAGTCCGTGGGGATATGTTGTGGTTTTAAATCGAAGGAGGATCACTGGTCAGAGTGTAAACCCGGGACCCCCCCCTCGCAGCATCGGTGGGGGGAGGAAACACCGGCGATGAGAAGTTAAGGTGATCCGTCCTCTAGCCTTCTTCTCTGGGTCCGGAGTGGCAAGCTGCCTAGGGCTATCTCACCGTTGACTCGCCCGGAATGAAGAATGCTTCCACGCCATGACAGGGATAGAGCTCTCAGGAGCCCGCAAGAGAAGAGGATCCGGTTCGCAGCTCACCACTCAGATTCGGCCCCACTGTGTGACCAGGAGTCTACAGTCGCGTCTTCCACCAATCGGCTGGGAAAGAAAAGAGGACCAGACGAATTCCGCTCCACCGCGCTGAGCCAGAGCAGTGCATAGGAGAGAAGGCAGCTTATGCCTCAGAGACCGGAACCCCCCGATCAAGACTTCTCTTAGACCCGGTCACCACTGGTCCGCCTTGACCATTCTCAGAGAGCTGCAGGAAAGTACCTCCAGGCACCCGCCTTCCGGCAGATGAAATCCAGGTGAGTTAGGTAGCCATCATCTGTAACAGGCTTAATTTGTAAAGTCTCAGTTCCTGCTACTCACATAACATTAGAAGTGCCGGTATACTATCGAGAGGGATATTAGGCTACAGAATGATGTGCAGTATCAGGCCAGTCCCCCCTCTCGCCACGGCCCCTCCAGGGGTATGTTGTTTTTCCACAGAACCCTCGCCTTTATCCATGAATAACATAAGGATAGAGTCTATATTGAGACTGTTCCATTGAGGGTTATGTCGTGTCATCCGACCATGTACCCATTTGCAAATTTCAGTGTGTTGACTTGACACTTTTCAGAGAACCGGTAGCCGGGTGTAAATTACTTGGATAAGCTGCCCAAGGTCTAGGGTGTTCGGCACACTTTCCCGCTGCCAATAGGGATGTAATTTTAAACAACTTTCCTATTTACTTTTATCATCAATTTTGCTTTGTTCCTTTGGTATTCTCAGTTGAAAGCTAAACCTAGGTAGGCTCATATGCTAATTTCTTAGCCCTTTAAGGCTGCCTCTTATCTAAATGCATTTTGAATTTTTTTCATAACTAGAGAGTTAATGTGTGCCATAGAGATAATATTGTGCTCATGCGCGTGGAGTTACCTAGGAGTGAGCACTGATTGGCTAAAATCGAAATCTGTCAAAATAACTTAAATAAGGGGACAGTCTGCAGAGGCTTAGATACAAGATAATCACTGAGGTAAAAAATGTATTGATATAACAATGTTGGTTATGCAAAACTGGGGAATGGGTTATAAAGGGATTATCTATTTTTTTAAACATTCTGCCAGGAAACAGGGGGGTGAATGCATGCGCTTTTTATCTCACTTGATTATTACTTTGGTTGGTGAGGTTTAATTTATTATATACAGGTTGTTTCCTCATTTTTACATTTAATTATTAAAAGTAATTTTTTATTCCTTACTACTACGACTAGGAAAGAGTGCTCATTAAACCCTAAACCTTTATTCTTTACTTATATTGTAAAACATTCTGAGCATGCCATTGAGAGACTAAAGTGATTAATTTATTTAAACAAACACATATATATGCATAGTACATGTCGGCAATTAAATATATATTCATCTATACATTTCAATTTGCTGCCCATCGCTGAGCGACCACCTTCGATGCGCTAGATTCTCATGCCGTGTCTGACAGCATGAGAATGAAGATCCCATTGGAGCAAATATTGGGTTCTCAAAAGCTCAATTTTGCACTCCACTTGTAATCTGGCGCTAAGTTGGCAGAGCATTCATTGGGCGCCTTGAGTATTTGCTCATTGTTAACTGCTTCGGTCATCACTTGAGTATGGCACAATGTCTTAACAAAGCATGTCGTTAAAAATGAATCAAACTTCTCACAGCCTTTCTAGGGCTTGCTGTTCTGCATGTTAAATGGATATAAAACCCAGATTTTTTCTTTCATGATTCAGATAGAGCATGCGATTTTAAACAATTTTCTAATTTCGTTTTATTACCGATTGTTCTTCGTTCTCTTGATATCTTTTGTTGTAAAGCAGGGACATATGCTGGCCAATTTCGGGAGCACTATATGGCAGCAGTTTTGCAAGAATAGTATTCATTTCCACGAGCACTAGATGGCAGTACTGTTTCCTGCTATGTAGTTCTCCAAATGCCTACCTAGTTTTCTCTTCAACAGAGAATATCAAATTGTATGCTCTGTCTGAATCAGGGGGTGACAACTATTCACCAGATCTCTTCCTCCGCACTAGGCTTGGGAAATTGTTTGAACTAAGTCAACATTCTAGCATTTGAAAATAGTTCTGGACGCAAAGCTGCATCCCGGTGGATTCCAAAAATGGCAGGGTGGTGAAAGAATCCACCTGGATGCAGCGTTGGCAAACCCGAAGCCTTAAAAAAAAAAAAAAACAACACGTAACTGCCTGCAAGAAATAAATAAAAAACACTTAAACACCCGCACAAAGTATAACAAAAAAAACCTAACCTCCCGCACTAAGTATTAACAAACAACTAAACCGCAAACCCCCATATCGCAAAATAATAAAGTAATTAACCCCTAATCTGCAAATAACATAATTCAAATATTAACCCCTTAACCGCCAACCCCTCATATCGCCATAAACCTAATTAACCTATTAACCCCTAAACCGTCAAACCCCCACATCGCAATTAACCTATTAACTCCTAAACCGCCAACCCCCACAACGCAAATAACTAATTTAATTACTAAGCCCCCTAACCAAACACTCCCTAAATTAATCCCGATACTAAATTACACTTAAATAAAACCTAACATTAAATTACAAAAAATAATCTAAAATTACAAAAAATAAAAAAGTCTAACTTTACAGACAAAAATAAACAAAATTATATATATAAAAAAATTATACCTAATCCCTATGAAAATAAAAAAGCGCCCCCCCAAATAAAAACACCCCCCTTATCTAAACTACCAATAGCCCTTAAAAGGGCCTTTTGTAGGGCATTGCCCCAAGTTAAACAGCTCGTTTACCTCTTAAAAATACTAAGCCCCCCTAACAGTAAAAAACCCCCACCCACCTAACCCCCAAAATAAAAAAAAAACTAACACTAAAAAAAACTAAACTACCCATTGTCCCATAAGGGGCATTTGTATGGGCATTGGCATCTTTAATATCTACCTCCGCCCACTCCTCAAAATCATCAGCAACCAGAACCTGCTCTATAACTCCCACGCTGATGACACTCAACTCTAGCTGAGCATCACCAACAAGAAAGAACAATACCACGCCCTAGAAAACTGCCTCTCAATGATAGACGAGTGCATGACTGAGAGCTCCCTCAAACTCAACGGATCCAAAACAGAACTCCTCTTCCTCCATGTAAACCGAAACAAACACCACAGCATAACATCCAACCCACCTACCATCCTCGGACAAACCATCACCCCCAGCGCCAAAGCCTTGGAGTCATCTTCGACTCAGACATGACAATGGTCGCGCAAATAGGATCAGTAGTCAGCGGATCTTACCACCTTCTTCGCCTACTACGTTGACTAATCCCCTTCATCCCTGAAGGAGACACCGCAGCTGTAGTTGGAACAATCATCAACTCCCAACTTGACTACGCAAACTCCCTCTACTTAGGACTCCCCAAATAAAAAGTCTTACGACTGCAAGTCATCTAGAACACAGCCGCCAGACTGGTAACTGGGAAAAAACATGGGAATTGATTACCCCATCGCTGAAGACACTCCATTGACTACCTGTGAAGGACCATGTTACATTCAAGACCCTCTGCCTCATCCACAAATGTACACAAGGAAAAGCCCCAAAATACCTCTGCAACAAAATAAAGCACTACACTACAAGTCACCCTCTCTGGTCAGCCAACCAGAACCTCTTCCACATACCCAAGACCCGCTGCAAATCAGAAGTAGAATGAAGATTCACAGTCCATGATCCCCGGCTATGGAATGCACTACCAGCGGACATCCGCTCAGAAGAAATCCATCTAGCCTTCAGGAAAAATCTCAAGACCCACCTTTTCTGAATGCTCAGGCTGCTTCTGGCTGAAAAGCGCCTTGAGGTGATTTAGTTTGTGGTGTAGCGCTATACAATTACTTATTCATTCATTAAAAGGGCATTCAGCTCTTTTACTGCCCTTAAAAGAGCAATCAGCTCCTTTTTTAAGCCCCAAAAAACCCTAATTTAAAAAAAAAAACACCCCAAAAATTAAAATAAAAAAGCCTAAACCTAAGCCCCAAATAGTTACTCACTGTTCCTGAAGTCGGGCGGAGAATGTCTTCTTCCAGACGGATCCATCATCTCCTATCTTGAAGGCAGCGCGGAGGTGCGGAGCTTTGTTCCTGATACCTGGATCCTGAACGAAGGTCCTCGGCAGCGTGAAGGCTCCTCTTCATGTGATCGTCCATCGCACACTGAAGATTGAATGCAAGGTACCCCATATTTATTGGGATACCTTACATTCCTATTGGCTAAAATTTTGAAATCCGCCAATAGGATGAGAGCTGTTTAACTTAAAGCAATGCCCTACAAAAGGCCTTTTTAAGGACTAGTGGTAGTTTAGTATTAGATTAGTGGGTGTTTTTATTTTGGGGGGATTTTTTATTTTTATAGTGGTATTAGTTTAGGTTTAAATTTTTTATTTTGGATAGCTTTGTTTATTTTTTTCTATAATTTTTATTTTTATTTTTAAAGGTAAAAGTCTAGAATTTATCAATAAAAACAAAAACATTTACACTTGAAGCTATTCTTGAGATGAGATAGTTTTACCTCAAAATAAAAAAAAGAGGCATACCATTACACTGTGCCAAAATCAAAGTGTAGGAATCTACTCACATCTTCTAGACCAACAATAGTTCTTAGCAAAAAGTGCTTTATATATACCACATTGGACGCTGGAACACTTCCTAAAGAATTTTTATTAAACAAAGAGCTAATTAATTAAACTAATTTGTTGTGAATTCACGCAGGGTTTTACAGACTGAAAAGCAAACATATTGGGCTAGATTACAAGTGGAGCACAAACATATTAGCGCTACTGAGCGATAACACCACTCAAGTTAAATCAATAGTGCTCCTATTCTTGTGCTCTGCTCATATTACAAGTTGAAAGTTAAAGTCGAAGAGCGTGGCAGCGCTAAGTTCCGCTCCCCAAACCGAAGGTTTGCTGAAGCATCTATTTACACATACATACACATATATAAACATATATACGTACAAATATATACACATATATATTTACTTTGAGCCTCTTTCCAGTCGGAAACCTTGTCAAACTGTTTATGCATTTATTTCAATAAAAAACTTTTTTATTTTACATTTAAATGTATAAAGATATATGAGTGTAATACTTTATTTTAATATGTTTTACAAATGCTTTGTTTTACTTTTATTCTAGCCTTAACCCTTTACTTCAGGTCTCAAACTGAGCTAACTTTTTTAGTGCTGTTGTGTGTTGTGCTCGGGAGTGATGCTTAGCATGGCAGCGCTATCCATTGAAAGTATAGAGCGCACTAAAGAGATGTTGGATGCACAAAACCAGTGACGTGTGGTGAGGTCAGAGGCTGGTGAGGCACTGTCTATGATACACCAGAGAAACACATAGTTGAACCCAATAGAGGTAGCTTAAATTAAAATAAAGCATTGTTTCTCAACCACCGGCCTGTAGTACCCCCAACAGGGCAGATTTTCATTATAGCTTAACCAGTGCACAGGTGACATAATTAGATGATGGGTGAGAGAAAATTAGTAACCATGGTGTTACTGATCAGCGGCTTATTTCACCTGTGCACAGGGTCAGCTATAATAAAAACCTGGCCTGTTGGTGGTACTTGAGGACCGTGGTTGAGAAACATTGCACTAAAGCACCAGCTCATTTGCAATGTTGATTACCAGCAGATAAAAGCATGTAGTAAACGTAATGCATATATCTCAAATACAGCTCCAATACCAGCAGATAAAATAAAACCATATTAGTAAAGTAATGCATATATCTCAAACTGAACTCCAATACCAGCAAATAAAACCCTATAGTAAAGTAATGTGTATATCTCAAATTCAGCTCCAATACCAGCAGATAAAACATTATAGTAAAGTAATGCATATATCTCAAAATATATGTATATATATAGGTTGGGGTGTGTGGCAACTTAGGCAAGGGCAGGAGTGGACAGCGGTAGCCATGGTAGATTACACTAGAATGTCTTTCGCAATAAAGCATATGTCATCTGGGCACCTCTGGTGTACAAGTTAGTAACTCTACTTAAGAATAGGGAGGGTTTGATCAGATATGAAAGTAACCTCTCCAATGTCAAAGAAACATCATCAGTTCATGATAAAAAAGAGAAACAAAAATGCACACGTGACAGCGACTATTAATAGTCTTATATAGATCTGCGACAAAAAGAAATTATGTTCAATGGCCCCATACATGTAACATATATGTATATGTAACTTCTGCATCCTTATATAAAACCTAGAAATCAAGAAACTTTGTACATTAAGTACGAAAACCCAGAGATTGCCATAAAGCTTAGATTTTAATTTTACCCAGTTTGTTTTTCTTTTTTCTTTCTGCAAAATGGATTTTAATGTGATTTTAATGTGCAAGTAGAAATTGAAGATCGTCGTAGAGACCATGGTAAGGGAGCAAAGCAAACAATACACTGGTTCCAAATAGTTTTAATTACATCCAGTTATATAATTGTTTATATAAATATAAAATTAAATTTATTTGGATATCTGACTGTAAATCTGCACAAACTATACAGTAACTAGAGTCTGTGCATAAAGTGTCACTATAACATATACACAGGGCACTATGTGACTGCCACATACACACACACACACACACACACAGGGCACTATCTCACTGCCACATACACACACAGGGCACTATGTCACTGCCACATACACACACAGGGCTTTATCTCACTGCCACATACACACACAGAGCTTTATCTCACTGCCACATACACACACAGGGCACTATCTCATTGCCACATACACACACAGGGCACTATGTCACTGCCACATACACACATAGGGCACTATCTAACTGCCACATACACACACAGGGCACTATGTCACTGCCAGATACACACACAGGGCACTATGTCACTGCCACATACACACAGAGGGCATTATCTCACTGCCACATACACACACAGGGCACTATGTCACTGCCACATACACACAGAGGGCACTATGTCACTGCCACATACCCACACAGAGCACTATGTCACTGCCACATACACACACACACACACACACAACACAAGGCACCTTGCCCAATGGGTTAACATTTCAATAGGACAACACCAGAGTCCCAACCTAGCTCTGGAGGGTAAATCAGCAGCAGGAATCTGCAGTTCCCCCAGCATGCAGCCCTCTGCAATTAGCTGCTGCAGCTGTCAGCTGGAACTTAACCCTTTGAGCGCTGCAGAGAGACATAAGGTGGACTGTGCATTGTGGATGAATGAGTGGGAGGAGGGAGGGCTGTGTGCACCATTAACATCTGTTAACAAAAGGCAGACACAGCTACTGCTCAAGATCAAGAAAATAGATTAGTCTTGGTGACACCGTTATGACCCCTGACCACGCCCACAGAAAACTAACAGTGGCAACTTCGGCAAGGCTTGTGTACTGTACTACTGAAGTCAGGTCAGGAGGCAGTAAAACCTTAACCTAGGGACTATTCCTTAGTTATTCTTGCAAAGTAGTGGGAGGGAAAACACAGCAGCAGAACCACTAAATGAGGTTTATAAATCTACTGCTTAAAGGAACAGTACACTGTAACATTAGTTCACTCTTAAGGAACAGCACATTGTAAGACTTGTTTACTCTTAAAGAGAAAGCACAGCACACTGTAATATTAGGTCACCAGACTGTCACCAAGATAACCGGCTTGGACTTACATGACCTGACACTGCAGTGCTAGCAAAGTAGTCATTGCTCCTCTAACACACTCAACTGTGCTGTAAGAAGAGTAGCAGACAGAGGCACCTAGGACAATGTGTGTGATTCTCAAAATGTACTTCCTGCAGCCCACCCGAAACATAAATGAGCTAGCAGTTTCGGGCGGGCTACAGGAAGTACATTTTGAGAATCACACACATTGTCCTAAGGGTCTCTGTCTGCTTACAGCCTAATTGAGTGTGCTTCATGCAGCACTGACTACTTTGCTAGCCTAGCAGTGTCAGGAAAGGCATAGGAGGGTGTTAGGATATTTTAGCCTTACCGACGACATCTTGTTTTAGTTGCCATTTTGTCTTAGGCATCCATCTTGTCTAAGAAAGGTTTATTATAACAGCTTATTATGTAGTGAGAAAGATGTAGATGTTATGGTTCTTTGTATAGCTAGAATGGCCTTGTGAATGTTCCTGACGATGCGCCTGGAAGCCCGTTATCTCTATAAGATACTCACACGGCCTTGATTTGTGCTGGGCTATGAGGCTCAGATTTACTGTTATCTAAAGTTAGGTATTTCTGTAGAAATGACTCCCTAACACTCCTTTTCTACAAATTCTATTTTAAATTAGCTGCTTTGTTCTTTCAGAAACACCATGTAAAATGATGTAGTTATGAACACGTCACCGTGTTAACCCTATATGCTGTAACCACTGCCTATAAAATGTATTGTTCATCTTCTAATAAACAGAACAGATGTTAGACTGATTGCTGCGTGGTCTGATTCCTTTTCTCTGGGATATCCCATCAAGTAACCCATTCATTTCCAGGTGACAGTGTATGATCCAGGCCAAGTGCTGACTGACACTCTCCCCCCCCTGAAAATAACACCTATAACACCTAACAATTCTGGTGCCAGATCTTGGGATTCGCACTGGGTAAGTAGATAAGTGTTTTTTACTCTTCTTTTCCCTCTGTGAATCTGAACCTAAATTTTTTTATTATAGGTGTTGGTGATATATATATAAAGGGTTAAGGGGTTCCTGCGGTGAAGGCGCAGGTTTTGTGGAGGTTCCAGTCCTGCCGGCATTTATAAGTGGCAAGTTTGAGTCTTGCTTGGTATTAACCCCTCTAGACAGGTTTAAAGTCCTGCTAGTCTAGACAGGTTACAGTCCTTCTAGAGCGCGAGTATGGCGCAAAAGTTAGCATGCATTTGAAGGGCGGTTTAAGTCCCCCATGCAAGTTGGCAGTGCTGTGTTACAGTGAATTAGAGTCTCACCTGTGTTGCAGTTTTCCCTATATATTCCTATAATAGAGTTTGAGTTACCTATCACTGGAATTGAATTGGTATTTGGTACTGCTTTTGCTTGATTGCTTATGCTGATACTGCCATATAACTGTGCTGTACTGTGCAGTGCTTAGAAAATATTAAGTGATTGTGTATTTTATTATTGCTGCTATTATTGTGTTTTGGAAATTGGGGCTGCTCATAGTACAAATTGTAATAGTAATGCTGACATTCAGAAATGTAATATTAAGTATAAATCTGTTCAGCATGTACCATCTAGTGCTGGTAAGAATACCTTACGTATTACAAACCCTAATCCAGTTAAAGGTGAAACTCCCATTAAATGGGGCACGAAGAAGGGAGACAGAGCAAGTGGAAGACACTGTTGTTGCATCTTTAGTAGCTAAAAAAAAAGGGTTAACAGTTTCTATTCAGGACTGAAGCATTTCAGGCAGAGAGACATCCACTCCAGAAAGGGAGGGATTATAAAACTGTCAGTGAGCACAGCTCTGTAGATTCAGTGAAAATATGTGCTCCTGTGTTAAAGAATGTTGTGGGCATAGAAGGGGGGCCACCGAGCGCACACACCAGATCACATATTCAGAGAACAGGAAAAAAAAGTTACAGAAGCTCCATTTGTAAAACTCTTTTGTTGTAAGTGTGTTTGCAGTAACGAAACAGAGATTCTGTGTATTTTATGTGTAATGAGTGTTGGTCTGTCGGTTCTCACTGTGTCTTGCATGACGTGTAAAAGATTTGCTCTAAACCAAAAGATCTGAGGATATATTATCCTGTCTCAATCTGTTGGGAAAATGGCCATTCCTTGCAAATTCGGACACTTTCAGATACATTTTAAATTTGGTGGAAAGTTATTCTTATTGTATTCCTAAATGTCTTTGGTATGTTATGAAATATATGTTTTCCTGAAAGAAAAAGAACGTTAATGTGTTTTCTGTGTCACTAAAAGTTTGATGTATGTTGAAATTGCTTTAGAATAAATGTTGGGAGTGAATTTATGGTATGCAAGTTGATATAAGCTTGTGTGTGTGTATCGCTGTAAAAATGACCTTGGTGCTTTTTTCTGTCTGAATGGTAATTATTCAGGCTAGTTTCTTAGCTAAGAAATCGGACGTTGTAATAAGGTATTTTGAAGTGTTATTGTTGTAACTTGATTTTAAAGTCATATGTACTTCTTAATTATGTGTGTTATTAATAGCATTTTTTAGTTTAAGTGATATTTGTTTTATACAAATAAAGACTGTCCTCCTGTTGCGGCATATAAATATATTGGTTTTGCAAGTGAACTAATTAAGGGATTTGTAAATGTGTGGATGTTTGTGTGACTTTCGGTCACGTTCTGGTAAATGAAAAAAGGATTAACAGGTTGATTCAAGTATGTTGTGGGAGTAATGCAAGATTCATGCAAGGAGTTAAAACAGGAAATACAAAAGATTATACGCTATTAAATTTATCTAAAGTATTTGGGTCTGTTTCTGTTGCAAGTAGAGTAATTCAGTAGACTTATATAATATTAATTGGTAACATTATTTATGCTGTGATGGCTCTCATTTAAATATGCAGGTTATGATACAGTAAAGAAGTAGAATTTTAATGTTAAATAAGACAAGTGTCTTAATCATAGCTAGGTTATATATATGTAATATACATGTTATAAATGGTTAGTCCTTAAAGGGACCATTCAATGATTTGTTATTCCAGCTGTGTAGTATAAGAAAAGTAGGAGAAATTGTATTTTCAGGTTTATTTGTATATATGAAGTACTTGCTTTTGTGCTTTAAATCACAGCCTATTACAATGGGTTAAGTTTCAGGTTATAGTATATTTCATTGTCCTTATCTGATATTTGTCAGGAAAACTGAGCTATTTGTAAACAATTAAAGGCACTCCATCAGGTGAGATGGATCATTAAGAACAATTTAAAGGGGAAATTTTTGGACAAACTGTCCTTTTAATCTATTAGTGTAAATTATTATTATTATTCTTTTAGAAAGCTCATTTTGTTGTATACAATTGTTATATTTAGTCAGAGAGCTTCAAAATAGTGAATATCAAATTATATAAAAAATCAACTACTTGTGTATTTATTAAAATCTTGGTTATGTAAAAGTATAGACTGGATTCTAGAGCTTTTCACAAATTATTTGTGCCAAACATGATTTATTTAACAGTGGGTTTGCACTGTGCATGCAAGCAGGGGCTATATAGAACAGTGGCTGTACCATTATTATCTGACCTTTCCCAGAATATAGTACTTAGGTGTTTGTGAGTTCCTTTGTAAATTTATGGTTAGGGATTTTATTTGTTAATATGCAACTGGAGTTTATTGATCTTCTGAAGTGATTGCATTATTAGTGTGATCTTATAGTATTGTGCATGGTAGAATTTGCAGAACCAGGGCATAGACGGTTGTCATAGAATTTTAATTATTTGTAGTGTTTTGCTAGTGCTGTGTTTCAGTGAATGTAAGTATATGTGTTGAATTTCAGGTTGATTCTGGTTGTTAAAAGTTGGTGCCGGCGGATAATGTTTTGTTTTGTGGAATGGACAGTTGGTTTTAAGTGTTTTTTCAGAGAATGTTATGTTTTGATTTTTAGTGAATACGTGTGGAAGGGTGCTGTATGAATGGAATATTGAATATTGAGGTGTATTTGATTTTGCCTGATTTTAAGAATAGTATACTACAGAGTGCATGAATTGTCTTTTAGTTTGCTGTTATAGTGTGTTTGCGTGACACATAGGGGCCTAGTTATCAAGCCGTCAACCTCAAATACGCTGGAATTCCGCAGCGTATTTGTGGCGAGGCTGATTTGCCTTAGTTATCAAAGGCTAGAGACCGGCAAAAGTAGAATTTTGTGACGTAAGCTTCGATCCACCGGACTCAGTCCGACACAGATCGATTCTTACGTCACTCCAGATGGTATGGAATCCGCCGCCTCCAGGGCAGCGGATTGAAAACCAGGTACGCTGGGCTGGAAAAGTGCAGAGCGTACTTGCTAGTTATAAAAAAACTAGCAGGTACGCTCGGCACTTTTCCGGCCCAGCGTACCTGGTTTTCAATGGGCGGCGGATCCCATAGGAATCAATGGGAGTCTGACCATAGCAAAAGTTCATGTTCACTGCTGCCAGACATCCCATTGATTTCTATGGGAGCTGTCTACACCTAACACCCTAACATGTATCCCGAGTCTAAACACCCCTAAGCTGTCCCCCCTACACCGCCGCAACTAAATACATTTATTACCCCCTAAACCTCCGCTCCTGGAGCCCACCGCAAGCTACTCTATACATATTAACCCCTAAACCGCCGCTCCCTGACCCCGCCGCAACTATAATAAATGTATTAACCTCTAAACCGCCGCTCCCGGACACCGCCGCAACCTACATTATACCTAGTAACCCCTATCCTGCCCCCCCTATACTGCTGCCCTCTATAATAAAGTTATTAACCCCTATCCTGCTGATCCCGCACCTCACCGCAACTAAATAAATAGTTTAACCCCTAAACTGCCACTCCCGGACCCTGCCGCAACCTATATTACATTTATTAACCCCTAATCTGCCCCCCCTACACTGTCGCCACCTATAATACATTTATTAACCCCTATCCTGCCCCCCACTACACCGCCGCCACTGTAATAAAATTATTAACCCCTAAACCTAAGTCTAACACTAACCCTAACACCCCCCTAACTTAAATATTAATTAAATAAATCTAAATAATATTTCTATTATGAACTAAATTAATCCTATTTAAAACTAAATACTTACCTTTAAAATAAACCCTAATATAGCTACAATATAAATAATAATTATATTGTAGCTATCCTAGGATTTATTTTTATTTTACAGGTAACTTTCAATTTATTTTAACTAGGTACAATAGCTATTAAATAGTTATTAACTATTTAATAGCTACCTAGCTAAAATAAAGAGAAATTTACCTGTAAAATACAAACTAACCTAAATTACAATTACACCTAACACTACACTATACTTAAATAAATTATTCCTATTTAAAACTAAATATTTACCTGTAAAATAAACCCTAAGATAGCTACAATGTAATTAATAATTACATTGTAGCTATTTTAGGAATTATATTTATTTTACAGGTAACTTTGTATTTATTTTAGCTAGTTAGAATAGTTATTAAATAGTTATTAACTATTTAATAACTACCTAGCTAAAAGAAATACAAAATTACCTGTAAAATAAATCCTAAACTAAGTTACAATTAAACCTAACACTACACTATCATTAAATTAATTAAATACATTAACTACAAATAACTACAATTAAATACAATTACATAAACTAACTAAACTACAAAAAATAAAAAAAGCTAAGTTACAAAAAAAAAAAAATAGGTTACAAACATTTAAAAAATATTACAAAAATTTTAAGCTAATTACACCTAATCTAAGCCCCCTAATAAAATAACAAAGCCCCCAAAATAAAAAAATCCCCTACCCTATTCTACATTAAAAAAGTTCAAAGCTCTTTTACCTTACCAGCCCTTAAAAGGGCCTTTTGTGGGGCATGCCCCAAAGAAAACTGCTCTTTTGCCTGTAAAAGAAAAATACACCCCCCCCAACATTAAAACCCACCACCCACATACTTCTAATCTAACCCAAACCCCCCTTAAAATAACCTAACACTAATCCCCTGAAGATCATCCTACCTTGAGTCGTCTTCACTCAGCCGAGCAGCGATGGAACCGAAGAGCAGATCCAGAGCGGCAGAAGTTATACTCCAAGGGGCGCTGAAGAAATCTTCCATCCGATTAAGTGATCCTCCAGTCGGGGCTGAAGAAGTCTTGCACCATCCGGGCGATGTCATCTTCCAAGCGGCGCTGAAGAAGTCTTCTATCCGGGCGATGTCATCTTTCAAGCGGGGTCTTCAATCTTCATCCCGCCGACGCGGAACATCCTTCCTTCCCGACTGACTACCGACGAATGAAGGCTCCTTTAAGGGACGTCATCCAAGATGGCGTCCCTTCAATTCCGATTGGCTGATAGGATTCTATCAGCCAATCGGAATTAAGGTAGGAAAAATCTGATTGGCTGATTGAATCAGCCAATCAGATTGAAGTTCAATCCGATTGGCTGATCCAATCAGCCAATCAGATTGAGCTCGCATTCTATTGGCTGATCCGCCGCTTGGAAGATGACATCGCCCGGATGGAAGGCTTCTTCAGCGCCGACTGGAGGATCACTTCATCGGATGGAAGATTTCTTCAGCGCCCCTTGGAGGATAACTTCTGCCGCTCCGGATCTCCTCTTCGGTTCCATCGCTGCTCGGCTGAGTGAAGACGACTCAAGGTAGGATGATCTTCAGGGGATTAGTGTTAGGTTATTTTAAGGGGGGTTTGGGTTAGATTAGGGGTATATGGGTGGTGGGTTTTATTTTTTTTTTAATTTTTTGTAACTTAGCTTTTTTATTTTTTGTACTTTAGTTAGTTTATGTAATTGTATTTAAGTAATTTGTAGTTAATTTTTTAAATTAATTTAATGATAGTGTAGTGTTAGGTTTAATTGTAACTTAGGTTAGGATTTATTTTACAGGTAATTTTGTATTTCTTTTAGCTAGGTAGTTATTAAATAGTTAATAACTATTTAATAACTATTCTAACTAGCTAAAATAAATACAAAGTTACCTGTAAAATAAATATAAATCCTAAGATAGCTACAATGTAATTATTAATTATATTGTAGCTATCTTAGGGTTTATTTTACAGGTAAGTATTTAGTTTTAAATAAAAATAATTTATTAAAGTATAGTGTAGTGTTAGGTGTAATTGTAACTTAGGTTAGTTTTTATTTTACAGGTTAATTTCTCTTTATTTTAGCTAGGTAAGCTATTAAATAGTTAATAACTATTTAATAGCTATTGTACCTAGTTAAAATAAATTGAAAGTTATCTGTAAAATAAAAATAAATCCTAACATAGCTACAATATAATTATTATTTATATTGTAGCTATATTAGGGTTTATTTTAAATGTAAGTATTTAGTTTTAAATAGGATTAATTTAGTTCATAATAGAAATATTATTTAGATTTAAATAATTAATATTTAAGTTAGGGGGTTGTTAGGGTTAGTGTTAGACTTAGGTTTAGGGGTTAATAATTTTATTACAGTGGCGGCGGTGTAGTGGGGGGCAGGATAGGGGTTAATAAATGTATTTTAGGTGGCGACGGTGTAGGGGGGGCAGGATAGGGGTTAATAAATTTAATATAGGTTGCGGCGGGGTCTGGGAGCGGCAGTTTAGGGGTTAATACATATATTATAGTTGCGGCGGGGTCAGGGAGCGGCGGTTTAGGGGTTAAACTATTTATTTAGTTGCGGCGAGGTGCGGGATCAGCAGGATAGGGGTTAATAACTTTATTATAGAGGGCGACAGTATAGGGGGGGCAGGATAGGGGTTACTAGGTATAATGTAGGTTGCGGCAGTGTCCGGGAGCGGCGGTTTAGGGGTTAATACATTTATAAGAGTTGCGGCGGGGTCTAGGAGCGGCGGTTTAGGGGTTACTAACTTTATTTAGTAGCGGGGGGCTCCGGGGGCGCCGGTATATGGGGTAGAACAGTGTAGTTAGTGTGGGTGCTTAGTGACAGGCTAGCAAGAAAGCTGTAAAAAAGCTGAAGAGCAGCGAGATCGGATGAGTGATAACTCTCACAGTCCACTGCTCATCGCCCCATACTTGGTGCGTGGCTTTTTGACAGCTTTTTTGATAATTTAGGCGAATTTTTGCAGGTCCGCGGCGGCAATGTGAGGCGAGCTTAGGCGGGCGTATTGGGCTGGTGAAAGCAGGAAAAGTAGGCACGTTGATAACCACCCCCCATAGGGTGTTTCACGTGAACAAAGGGGGAAGTATTGATGAGTATCCTTATGGGATTTGGGTGATTATTTGAGTAAGAAAATTAACCTAAAATGTTTTTATTTTTCTATTTTGTTCATAACACAATATTTGTATTTGCAGGATGAGATCATGAAGCTGTATCCAGAGAGTAAAAACACTAAATTATTTTTGAGTTTTTCATATTTAGGTAAAATCTGTACAGATAAAATTCCATAGTGCACTCTCAAAAAGATTGAAGATTGAATGCAAGTAAACCTTTTAAATAAATAAATGCCTGACGTCTAGGTGAAGAAAAGAAAAAAGAAGATAAAATAACTTTTGGCAAGTTTGTTTTAACCACCATACTGCAGTAAAAGTTGCTGAACTATCTTTGGATCCATTCTTTGCTTTGCATGCTGGTACCAGCCCCAGAACTGTACCAGCCCCAGAACTGGTAATCTATGACTGTTTCCTATGATGTGTGTCTTCAGAACATAAAGACTATCCTTCTCTGGACTGTGCCTTGCCTGTTGGAATTGAGGACCTGTTACACTGTTACAGAGTCATCCACAGTAAAATTAGGGGAGTATTGTTTTAATTTATATATATATTATATATATATATATATATATATACATACATATATATATATATATATATATATATATATTGCTTGTTTTGTATTCTCTTGTAATTGTGTTATTTTTGTTGATCATATTAGTTATACGAAGTCATATAGCTTTGTCTACAGAAAAGTATGACTTATGTTTATTAGTACACATTGTAGTTTATGTACTTAAACAAAGTAGCCCTCTAGATAAGTGTAACTCAAAACCGTGCAGTATTGTAACCTATTGAATGGCCCACTGAGTATAGAGAATATGTTTGCACCTGTATAGTTTAAAGAAAATGCTGCGATATTTCAGAATATGTTAGACCCTTCACCCTTGTGGAACACAGTGAGGACATGTCTCAGCTAGAAATTTATATTAATTATACAGAGAAATATTTGTTTAGGGAGTAGCATAATTATAGTTATATTGATGGTATATTTTCTACCTACAATGGCTCTTATTGGATCTGTGTTATGAAAGCAAATGTATTTTTTTCCTTTTATTAATTGATATGGTATCTGCAAGGAATTATCTTACCATAAGTATGTGTTTACCTTTAAAAGATTTTGTAGTTTTAATAATGTTATGATGGTATTTTTTCCTCATACAGGAGCGCAAGAGAATGTAGGTTGCATAAAATAATTTTTAAACTAGTAGTGTTTATATCAGATGAGACTGCTGACTATTAAGATCATAGTTGGAGAATTATAAACATTACATATAATAGCTTTGCAGAATAAAGGAACACTAGGTTATTTTTATTTTTAGTAGTTCAAAGAGAAAGTGTCAAGAAATTAATTTGAAAGAAAATATTTTTATTGACTGTTTTACTTTTCATTTTGGTTGCAGGGTCAGCCTTAGCACAAGTTACTTACCATAGCCATTCAGCCTCTTGATGAAGTCTAGCAGTTTTTACTTGCTTAGTATTCATGAAGTATCATTTAAATTGTATAGAGAAGCTGTGAGTTATTCTCTGTAAAAGTTTCAATGTATTTAGTTTGTATTATATATCTACAATGTTTTCCTGGTTTTAAATGACCCAGGGCAAGTTAAGCTATAAAAGGAATGGTGATGCTTGCAACAAAGGTTAAAGAAGTTTTATTTGGACATAATTGTGATTGTATCAGGGTGTGTGCTCATCTTGTGCTGTTTTGTTTAGTTCTTAGACTCCTTCTGACTCGAGTGTCTGCTTGCTATGAGGATCCACTGGCTTTCCTTGTCTACCCCATGAACAAACCATTGGACTTCCTGCATCTACCTGCAGAAGAACACTGGATAAGCACCCCTACTGCAAATGGACTATGGTATTGAAGCAGAGTGTCTGAGGAAGGTGGAGCTCTAAGATGACTGTTCTTAAAGTGATCAGAGGCCACCCAGAGACACTTGTGCTGTTCCCATGTCATGCTTCACTGTGGAGAGTGTACAGAGCAGGAAACTGAAATATTGGGGGGTGCTAGCTATGCAGGTTGATAAATAAAGATGCAGCGTTGTTTGGGGGTAGATAGGGACTGGTTGGGTCTTTGTGCAGATAGGCCAGTAGTTTGAGGATGCTGGGAGTTAGACTGAGAGTATTGGAGGGGCCATACCTATGTGCAGTGACAAATTGTGCCCTATTGGCCTATAAAATTATAGCAGTAAATGTGAATATATTTCTCTACAGTATTCTCACATAGATTCATGTTATACCAAAGTATTAGGCTTATATTGTTGTTAAAGGATTTACTAATTTTCTGTGCTTTTCTATTTTATGTTATTCTGTTAGAATAAAAGGGGGGTATGTTAGGATATGTTAGCCTTATCAACGCCATCTTGTTTTAGTTGCCATTTTGTCTTAGGCATCCATCTTGTCTAAGAATGGTTTATTATAACAGCTTATTATGTAGTGAGAAAGATGTAGATGTTATGAATCTTTGTATAGCTAGAATGGCCTTGTGAATGTTCCTGGTGATGCGACTGGAAGTCCGTTATCTCTATAAGATGCCCACACGGCCTTGATTTGTGCTGGGCTATGAGGCTCAGATTTATTGTTATCTAAAGTTAGGTATTTCTGTAGAAATGACTCCCTAACACTCCTTTTCTACCAATTCTATTTTAAATGAGCTTCTTTGTTCTTTTAGAAACACTATGTAAGATGTTGTAGTTATGAACACGTCACTGTGTTAACCTTATATGCTGTAACCACTGCCTATAAAATGTATTGTTCATCTTCTAATAAACAGAACAGATGTTAGACTGATTGCTGCATGGTCTGATTCCTGTTCTCTGGGATATCCCATCAAGTAACCCATTAATTTCCAGGTGACAGTGTATGATCCAGGCCAAGTGCTGACTGACACTCTCCCCCCTGAAAATAACACCTAACTGTAACACACACTAACTTTAAGTTAGATTTTGTAGAACAAATATATGCAAAACAGTTGTTATAGCAGACCATATAAATAAAGGTTGTGTCTCACATAATCTATAGTGGGTATTTTATCTGGAAATACACACATGTAAACTGAGTGAGTGGAGTTTAATATGAGAGTTAAAACTGTTGTGGCCAATAAGTGAGTTAGATTGTGGTTCTCACTAAAAAGTTGTAATTGAATGAAATAACAGTTTTAACTCTAAAGGTTTAGGACTGCATAGCAAAAATATGATAAAAGGAAAAATATGGGAAAAAAGAGATAATGTCCAGAAAACAAAAGAAAAAGTAACGTTTTTGTGAAAAAATGTAAAAGTGACAAAATGGTTTTATGACAAAAATATATAAGATGATATGTCCAGCAATGACTCACCTCCGGAGGGAGAAAAAGTAGCAATGGTGGTTCAGTGATTGTTTTTTAAGGCAAACCGCTGAAGTAGTTTGAGGGGAGAGCAGCTTACAGAGCTGCAGCGTCCTGTTCTGTGTAAACCGGAAGTGAAGGTCCGTGAAACCGGAAGTGGATAGATGACACGCAAACAGCGTGTGTTCAGTAGCACAGAGGGAAGTCAGAGTCCTCAGTGAGAGCGGCTGTGCAGGGAAGCATGCAACTTCAATACCAAGCAAGGTATTGAATGTTGCAGGCTCCTTTATAGCCACGACTCAGTTAGGGATATATCTTTTAAAGAGACAGGCATTTGGTATTATGACAGGGTACCCCCTTTAAGGAACCACTCCGTGGTTCATGGTTTCGGACTAGATGGATGTCGACGGTGAAACAGAGACACTAGTCTTGGGGCTGAGAGATTAACTGAGGGCTCCCAGGAATCCTCCTCATGGGGATAGCCCTTCCAGTGGATCAGATACTGGAGTCTACCAGATACTTTACGAGAGTCCAGGATGTTTTCAACCTCATACTCCACTTCAGGAGCTAGAGGGGGTTCATCCACAGAAGATGGTGAATGATTTCTGAGTGCCTGATATGGCTTGAGAAGCGAAACATGAAAGGTTGGGTGGATACGATAATGTGAAGGCAGAAACAAGGTCACAGCGTTGTCATTGATAACCTTGGTTACAGGGAAAGGTCCAATAAATAGTTTGTTGAACTTGCGGCTAGGCACAGTGAGACGAAGGTTTCTCGTGGATAGCCATACCAAGTCACCAGGTTTATAGATAGGGGACGCTCTATGTCGGAGGTCATAATAATGTTTATGACGTGCTTGAGCCTTTTTTATGTTTTCTGAAAGTAATGTAAAGGATTCTGAGATGGAGTTAGTGAAATCATTTATTATAGGACAATCACTTTCCCTTTCGAGGGGTAAGTAGAATGACGGATGAAATCCGTAATTGGCATGGAAAGGAGTGTCTTTGATTGAAGTGTGATATGTGTTGTTATGTGCAAATTCAGCGATAGGGAGCAACTCATTCCAGTTATCCTGTTGTTGTGTGGAGAAACAACGGATATATTCCTCCAACCACTGGTTGGTATGCTCCGTCTGCCCGTTGGTCTGGGGGTGAAAAGCAGATGATAACCTTTGATCAATCTCAAGGGTTTTACATAGCTGTTTCCAAAGGCGCGAGGTGAATTGTGTCCCTCTGTCTGTTGTGATAGAAGAGGGTACTCCATGTAATTTGATTACATTTTTTAGCAACAACGTCACTGTTTCCATACTGGTGGGCAGTTTATGGAAAGGGACAAAATGAGACATTTTCGTCAATAGATCAACCACTACCATAATTGTTTTGTTACCAACGGATTTGGGAAGTTCAACTATAAAATCTATGGCTATCTCACTCCATGGTCTTTTGGGTATAGGAAGAGAAAGGAGATAACCTGGGGGGTGTCTTCTATCTTTTTTACATGTGGTACATGTCTTACAGGTAGAGATGTGTTTTTGTACATCACAAATCATTCTGGGCCACCAGTACAATCGCTTTAGCAATCTGTGAGTCTTGTTAACTCCTGGGTGTCCAGAGAATTTGGAATCATGTACCTGTTCAAGTATAAATGATCTCATGTTTGGAGGGATATATGTCTTACCTTGATAACAAAGTAACCCATCAGATTTAGGAGTTAGATTATATGTATCCTTTGTTGTATCGATGTCTTGTTCACTTTTTAATTTAACTGTGAAATCTATGATACCACCTAAAATAAAGTTAGGGGGAATAATAGTACCTGTGTGAGGAACCTGATGGGGTTTTGGAGGCAGCCTGGATAGGATGTCTGCTTTTGTGTTCAGGGAAGCCGTCCTATAGGTGATAATGTAGTTGAACCTTGAAAAGACTCCATCTGACCTGTCTAGATGTGAGTGTTCGATTGGTTTTGAGAAACTGTAGGTTTCTATGATCGGTATAGATAATAATAGGTTCAGCGGTTCCCTCTAATAAATGTCTTCAATTAACTAGGGCACTTTTCATGGCGAGAAGTTCTTTTTCCCCTACATGATAGTTTAGTTCAGAAGATGTGAGGACACGGGAGTAATATGCTATTGGATGTAATTTATTGGTGGTTTTGGATTTTTGGGAAAGTACAGCCCCAATAGCATGTTCAGATGCATCTACTTCAAGTGTATACTGAGAGAGTGGGTCAGGATAAGCAAGAATAGCAGCTGTAGTAAACGCATGTTTTAAATAATTAAAGGCATCATTAGCTGAGGGGGACCACACAAAAGGTATATGATCTTTAGTAAGATTAGTGAGGGGTTTAGCAATGTGAGAGAACTCTTTAATAAACTTTCGATAGAAATTCGAAAACCCTAGAAATTTCTGGACATTCTTTTTATTACGTGGTATGGGCCAATCAATTATTGCTTGAACCTTTGAATTTTCCATTTGAATCCCTTTTGATGAGATATGGTACCCCAGAAATGTGATATCATTACTATGAAATATACATTTCTCAGCTTTCACGTAAAGTTTATGTGCTTGTAAACGTGCCAAGACTGTTCTTACGTGTTTTATGTGTTCTGTCAGATTGTTAGAAAAGATTAATATATCATCAAGATATATTACCAGGAAGGTGTCCAATATATCTCTGAATATGTCATTAATATAACGTTGAAACGTTGCAGGGGCATTACATAGCCCAAATGGCATTACCGTGTACTCAAAGAGTCCGTACCTCGTACGGAACGCCGTCAGCCACTCATCACCTGAACGCATACGAATGAGGTTGTAAGCACCTCTGAGGTCGAGTTTAGTGAAAATGGATTACCCATTTAATCTTTCTATAAGTTCAGGGATGAGCGGCAGAGGATAACGGTCTTTCACAGTACGTTTATTGAGCTCACGGTAATCCACAATCGGCCTGATGGTTTTGTCTTTGTTAGTCACAAAGAAAATGCCCACACCTGCAGGAGAGGTGGAAGGTCTTATGAATCCTTTTCTAAGGTTTTCATTTATGTATTCTTTGAGTCTTACTAATTCAGTTTGGGATAGAGGGAAGATGTGCCCATATGGGATGTCAGACCCTGGTATAAGTTCTATGGGGCAATCATACTCTCTATGGGGTGGTAGAGATTCTGCTTCTACTTTATCAAATACTAATGAGAAGTCATGATACTGATGTGGTATTAACCCTTCATCTTGGTTTAGGTGGAGTATAGAGTGAGAAAGTAGACAAGTATTTTTGCAATAGGATGAGTTAAATTCTATTGTATTTTGTTTCCAATGAATCATTGGTTGGTGTTGTCTTAACCAGTGCAGCCCGAGTATGACCGAGGTGATGATATCAAAAGAGATATACTCTTGGTGGTTATTGTGAATGTTAACAAGTATGGGAATCGTTTGGTGTGTGATGGGACCTGTGGATAGACAATTACCATCAATCAAACGTACTGCAACTGGATTTTCTTTCACAACAAACGGTATATTTTTATTTTTTACTATAGAGGAATCAATGTAGTTGGCATAAGCGCCAGAGTCCACAACGGCTTCAAGGTTTAGTCGCTGTCTTTCCCACTGTAACGAGATGGGAACTAATAAGTAAGTTGGTTTATGAGTAGAAAGTGTAAAATTGTGAAGAGCACAAACTGACTCACCAGATTTCTGTCTCTTCAGAGATGGGCAGTCCGTGACTGAATGGTCCTTGGAGGCACAATACATGCAGAGAGCATGTTCCTTGCGATGAGACTTTTCCTCTGGGGTTAGCGGTCCTTTAATGAACCCAATATCCATGTCCTCTGCATTACCCCTTGGGCTATATGTCACAGGACGTGAAGGATGATATCTAGTTACAGTGTCATGTGTTTGTTTTTCTAATCTCCTCTCTCTGAATCTCCTATCAATCTTAATAGTAAGGGCCATTAATGCCTTTAAAGAATCTGGGAGATCAATTCTAACTAATTCATCTTTTATGGGGTCTGATAGACCTAATCTAAATTGATTAATTAATGAGATTTGATTCCATTGCGTGTCTCTTTGCCAGATCTTGAACTCAGATATGTAGTCTTCCACATATCTTTTATTCTGCTTTAGACTACGTAATGTATTTTCTGCTGTCAGTTGTTTATGAGGGTCTTCATACAGATCAGACATTGCTCTAAAAAATTCATCAACTGATTCAAGTATGGGGTCATTAGATTCGTACAGGGAGTCTGCCCAAGCACGGGGTTCTCCTTTTAAATAGGATATTATTGTCAGAATTTTAATTCTTTCAGTAGGGAATGTTTTTGGTTTTAATGTAATAAACATTCTACAGGCATTGTAGAACTGTCTAAAAGTTTTTCTATCGCCTGAGAAATGTTCTGGGGGGCTGATAGGCGGTTCAGGAGGAACAGGAGGAGAGTTAAACCCTTCTTTTATAATCCCTTTTAGGGTTAAATTCTCTGAGTGTAATTCTCTAAGACCCTGTGTCAACTGATCTACTTTATGGGAGAGTTCCATGACATGAGCCTGTAGGTCAGCAGGGTTCAGCATTCTGTTTTTAAGGCTTGGTATTCTGTAACACACACTAACTTTAAGTTAGATTTTGTAGAACAAATATATGCAAAACAGTTATTATAGCAGACCATATAAATAAAGGTTGTGTCTCACATAATCTATAGTGTGTATTTTATCTGGAAATACACACATATAAACTGAGTGAGTGGAGTTTAATATGAGAGTTAAAACTGTTGTGGCCAATAAGTGAGTTAGATTGTGGTTATCACTAAAAAGGTGTAATTGAATGAAATAACAGTTTTAACTCTAAAGGTTTAGGACTGCATAGCAAAAATATGATAAAAGGAAAAATATGGGTTTGTAGCAAACAATAAATATGAGGCAAAAATTACAAAAGAGATAATGTCCAGAAAACAAAAAAAAAAGTAACGTTTTTGTGAAAAAATGTAAAAGTGACAAAATGGTTTTATGACAAAAATATATAAGATGATATGTCCAGCAATGACTCACCTCCGGAGGGAGAAAAAGTAGCAATGGTGGTTCAGTGATTGTTTTTAAGGCAAACCGCTGAAGTAGTTTGAGGGGAGAGCAGCTTACAGAGCTGCAGCGTCCTGTTCTGTGTAAACCGGAAGTGAAGGTCCGTGAAACCGGAAGTGGATAGATGACACGCAAACAGCGTGTGTTCAGTAGCACAGAGGGAAGTCAGAGTCCTCAGTGAGAGCGGCTGTGCAGGGAAGCATGCAACTTCAATACCAAGCAAGGTATTGAATGTTGCAGGCTCCTTTATAGCCAGGACTCAGTTAGGGATATATATTTTAAAGAGACAGGCATTTGGTATTATGACACTAACAGAGGGCTTACATATTGTAGTGACTGGAAAGAGTGAACCAAACACCTGCCCACCCTACAAAGTAACTCATGCCACTCTGCTAGTGCTAAATACCCATCTTGCTCTGCTAAATACCCCTGCCCATGCCGCTCTACTAAATACCCATCCCACTGTGCTAAATACCCATCCCATGCTGCTCTGCTAAATACCCATTTCGCTAGATCCTGGCTGTCAAGTGTCAACTTCGGGGGCTGGAGTTTAACGCCGCTAACATACTCAGAGAACTATGTGCCTGCTTGTCCGCCGGGCTATGTAAAAAAAAATGCACACATTCACAACCCTGCTTATTGCGCAATCTATCGTTTGGAATTAGAGGAGCAGATGAGAGTAGGTTACAAGTTCCAGTCCAGTGTAATAAATAGCACAATGGGAAAAATATTTTACACTGGACTGGAACTTGTAACCTACTCTCATCTCCTCCTCTAATTCAAAATGATACATTGTGCATTTTAAGTATTTAATTTTTTTCCCATTGTTCAGCTGGGTGGAACTTGTGAAACCCTCTCATCGGCTCCTCTATTCCAGCTGATTGGGCATTAAGTATTTTATTTTTTTCAAAAAAATAAAATACTTAATGCGTAAACTATCAGTTGGAATTAGAGAAGCCGATGAGTACGTTTTTGATTTTACACAAGCTGAAGCTGCAAAGGCAAAGCACAATAGCAGATAAGTGTCAAATATTTTTTTCTCCAACTTACTTACCACTTTGTAGAGAATGTATCTGTAGGACTCAAGTGTCTCAGACTTTCAGGCAGGGCAGCAGTCACATATTTGCACAGTGCACTGGGCTGAGTCAGACTCGCTCGGCAGGAACTGTCTTCATGCTTCTCCCTCCTGCTTCACTATTCCCGCCAGCAGCCCGGCCGGCACGCCTCCCTGATGGCTGATTAGCTGTGAGTAGCTCCATCTCATAGAGGCGGTTTTGAGAACCGCCTCTATTGGAGAGTGATATGGGCTCTGGTGAGACACCACTGGGTGGCGCTAGCCAAGAACAGTAGTCAGCATCCATTGTTGCGCAATCAAGAAAGTCAGCAGAACGGCTTACTGCCTCTTAACTGCGCAACATGGATGGGCGGTGAATCTGGCAATGGGAATTGATGGGATCACATCTGGTGGCGCGCGCGGGGGGTGTACCTATGGGGGGGTGTGGTCCAAAAATATTAATAAAAAAACACAAGTATTCCCCCTGCCTCCTATTACTGCACGTCACTGCACAAAACATCTGCAGGTAATTCATTTTTTGCCATTTACTTACGCATCATTCTGTGAGGGGGTCCCGTAATATTGATAGCGAACCCTGCACTATCAATAGTGCTCCACTTGTATTCTGGGCCATTGTGTTCAAATTATAACCTGGATTATCCTTTTTAAGATAATTTCACTTTTCAACTGAACTATCAGATGAGGATATGAGGCCCATATATCAAGCTCCGTATGGACCTTGAGGGCCGTGTTTCTGGCGAGTCTTTAGACCGCTGCTCCATAACCCTGTCCGCCTGCTCTGATTAGGCAGACAGGAATCGCTACAATTCAACCCGATCTAGTACGATCGGGTTGATTGACACCTCCCTGCTGGCGGCCCATTGGTCGCGAGTCTGCAGGGGGCGGCGTTGCACCAGTAGCTCTTGTAAGCTGCTGGTGCAATGCTGAATACGGAGAGTGTATTGCTCTCCGCATTCAGCGATGTCTGTCGGACCTGATCCGCACTGTCGGATCAGGTCCGACAGACATTTAATAATTCGGCCTCTATATGTCATCTGGTTCCTAAGAGAGGATAAAATGTCAGATGATCATCTAAAGATGTGGCCACCAAGTCTATGCCTTCTCCCATTTTTTAAAGATTATGCAATATATTTTTGTGGTCTACCTAAAATGGAAATTCAGGACTGTTTGATACTATTAGCAGGAAACACTTTTGTAATAGACAGTTTGAGATTTTTTTGTGCTAAATGTTTGAGACATCCTTTTGGAATCTTATTCTACAGGAACCAAAAAAAAAAAGGTTTCCAGCCAGATTACGAGTAGAGCACAATTTATTGCTCCTGCTCACATGCTAACTCCACTAGAAGTAAACTTTTTGCGCGTGTCAGGTAGCACTTATATAACAAGTATGTCTGGTTTCCCAATCACTCCTAGAGAGACTACCCCAGGGTTATGAATACAGAAAGAAAAGTACTCTACCAGGAATGAACAACAGCTAAGTAGCTTGTTCTATGATGATTTACCACCTGGGAGCATCGTGGAAAACCACCTAGGATACACTTTTTTTTTTGTCTCCAGTGACCCATCTTCTCTTTAGTATTTTCTCATAAGCCCTGATTATGAATACACAAGAAATTGCCTTTTTGGCTTCGACAGTCTTGCAATCTGTGGGTCTAACAACATTGCCACTCATCTACAATCTCGACGGGGGGTGGGGGTTGCTTTGTTGGAAATATGCTTACATATCATAGACTGTATGTTTGCTAAACAAAAAAAAAAGGTTTTCAAATAATGGCAATGTACACATAGTTATAATGGAAATCCTCACCACTGAAAAGCTCGCGAGACTGATATGGAAGGTGTATCTTACATGGAGGACAGCCCTTTGAATATTAGAAACTCATGGCAATGTTTCTCCATTACAGGGACTTCAAACTCCTGAGTACAACTACAATAGAATGGTTACGACTCATCATGCTATTGTTTTTCTTCCCATGCCTGCAGCTGTCTTCAAAGTTGTTCTTTTATTTTAATCACTTATAATGATCAGTTAGTGAAGCTATGCATCTTCACACAGGCGGCCACCATCTTGGAGCTTATATTTGTTTTGTAACTTTTCAACTGTTCAAAAACTGCAAAAATGTAACACTTCTACTCCCTATTGTGTGAGGTAAACCGAAGTGCAAGGTGAAGCTGTCAAAAAGCAGATGTTTGAGAGTGCACTGCTTGTGTTACAGAATACAATAATACATGAGCTACAAGATGGCAGCACCCAGTATAAAATGGAAAGCTTTAGCAGCTGGATTCTGTAATGAGTTAAAATTAGAGAAGGGTTTTAAAGAGAGCTGCAGGTATAGGAGGAAATGTAATAGTATGGTGAGTAGTAACCATTCTACTGTAGTTGTACACAGTAGTTTAATGTCCCTTTAAAATACAAGTTACTCTTATGGAACCCCCAACAACTCTCAAAAAACGCCTATATATTCAATATGTATGCAGTCTACCTTACTAATAAAGTACAAAAAAACCTTCCTATTAAACCTATAGGATCTGTGGGAATTAGGGTTGCCAGGTGTCCAGTATTTAACTGGACAGTCCAGTATTTTAGCAGTATCTTCACAAAAATCCTGGACACTTAACACTCCCTAGGTCTTAAATGTAAAAGGTCTCAATGCATTACAAATATGGAGCAGAAAAAATGAAGAGACAGTTCAGTGGGTCAAATCTTTACTGTTTACATGTGTTAAAAAAGTAACCAAAGAGGTACAAATATTGATTTGTATGTTATTGGCAGCTGAGGGGTTAAATACCTGCTTAGTTGTGAAAAATATACATTATAGGATCAAGAGTGGGGTCTAATGTAGAGATTTGGTGATGGGGGCCTTGTGTGACACCACAGACCATCGTAACCAGTCACTTATTGATTGTCCAGTATTTGTATAGAGGACTGGCAGCCCCAGTGGGGATACATGTATATGCAATGATTTTCATGTGTTTTTCTTTGTATAATGTGATATGTATTTTAAGTATTGTCGTTATTTGTAAAAGTTTTTATTTATCTTGTTGCGTTTAAAAAAAAATTTTTAGGACGAATATTTATTTTTCGTGATATTAATATTTCACAGAAGACAGTAGCAGCGACTTTATAGTTTTAAAAAGGTGCATTATTTATAACATTGCAAAGTTAAGGAAATGCATTTAGGTAAAACTATAAAGTGGCGGTATAATCTTCTATGACATATTAATATAACGAAAAAAATAAACATTTTTCCAAAAAAAATAAAAATAATAATAAGTCAAATATATTTTCAAATCACAATACATAAAGTACATATTATCACATTATATAATAAAATATACATAAATAAATCATTGTATATACATGTAAAATATATCAACATCTCTGCTGCTCCTAAAGGTGTATTTTGCATGTTATACTTTCATGATTAACCCCTAAAGCTCCATACCCCAACACAACCTTACCCCACTATACTATTAACCCCTAAAGAGACATAAGCTACAACAGTAAACAAAACAAACATATCACAAAAAAACAAAATCCCACAACAATAAACCACAACAAAATTAACAAATTTTAAAACCAGTACCCCACAACAATAAACCCCAAACAAACATTAACACAAAAGCCAACACAAAAAAAGCACAACAAAGTTAATAAACATTAACACAAAGCACAAAAAAGCCAAGGGGTCCTCTTCTTTCTTCATCGGCTGTGTTCCTCATCAGAAGTTGTGGTCCTCAGTGATGGATCCTCCTCAGTAGGTGCCGCCACCTCGGTGACGGCTGTGGTTTCTCTTCTTCTCCCATCTGATCTTTATGCTGTTCCGCAGCATACTCATTGTTTGCTGTCAGTTTCCCTTTTTATAGAGGTGTTCTGGCAGTTCTATTGCTGTTTTGTTTTTTAAATTTTCTTTTAAATCAGCCAGTAGGAAAAACAACAACATTCTATTAGCCAATAGGAATAAAGCTGAGGAGGACCACAGCCACTGCTGCCAATGAAAACAGCCGCCACTTTGGGGATTACATCTGATGAAGGAAGAAGATGACCCCCTTGAATCATTTTTTTTATTTTTATTTTTGTTCCAGTGAAATACATCTGATGAAGAAAGAAGAGAACCCCTTGGATTTTTTGTTTTACTTTTTGGAAATTTTGGATGGCATTTTTTATGGATTTTTTTTTTGTCACAGTGGATTACATCTGATGAAGAAAAGAGGACCCCTTGGATATTTTTATTTCACTGTTTTTTTTTTAATTTTGTGTGTGATTTATTGCTGTGGGCTTTTAGTTTATGTGATATGTTTGTTTAGTTACTGTTGATACAGCCAGTGTCAGAACACACTCCTGTGCCTTCTCACAAGCTGCTGATTTGTGTCTTCTCTAACAGTCAGCACCTTGACAAGAGGTGCAGGAGAGATTGAGTTTCAACCATTAAATACGGTAGAATTGCATAATGAACAAATGCATAATAAAAAGACAATGCAGTAGAACTTACTCTCGGCTAGATTTGGAGTTTTGTCGGTAACGACCCGAAAAACTAACGCCTGCTTTTTTCTGGCCGCTCCATAAAAATAACTCTGGTATTGAGAGTCCACATAAAGGCTGCGTTAGGCTCCAAAAAAGGAGCGTAGAGCATTTTTAACGCAACTTCAACTCTCGATACCAGAGTTGCTTACGCAAGCGGCCAGCCTCAAAAACGTGCTCGTGCACGATTCTCCCATAGGAAACAATGGGGCTGTTTTCACCTGCAAAAAAGCCGCGTTCAGCTCTTAACGCAGCCCCATTGTTGCTATGCGGTAACCCTTCCTACGTCTGCACCTAACACTCTAACATGTACCCCGAGTCTAAACACCCCTAACCTTACACTTATTAACCCCTAATCTGCCGCCCCCGCTATCGCTGACCCCTGTATATTATTATTAACCCCTAATCTGCCGCTCCGTAAACCGCTGCTACTTACATTATCCCTATGTACCCCTAATCTGCTGCCCTAACATCGCCAACCCCTATATTATATTTATTAACCCCTAATCTGCCCCCCACAACGTCGCCTCCACCTGCCTACACTTATTAACCCCTAATCTGCCGACCGGAGCTCACCGCTATTCTAATAAATGTATTAACCCCTAAAGCTAAGTCTAACCCTAACACTAACACCCCCCTAAGTTAAATATAATTTACATCTAACGAAATTAATTAACTCTTATTAAATAAATTATTCCTATTTAAAGATAAATACTTACCTGTAAAATAAATCCTAATATAGCTACAATATAAATTATAATTATATTATAGCTATTTTAGGATTTATATTTATTTTACAGGTAACTTTGTATTTATTTTAACCAGGTACAATAGCTATTAAATAGTTAAGAACTATTTAATAGCTAAAATAGTTAAAATAATTACAAATTTACCTGTAAAATAAATCCTAACCTAAGTTACAATTAAACCTAACACTACACTATCAATAAATTAATTAAATAAACTACCTACAATTACCTACAATTAACCTAACACTACACTATCAATAAATTAATTGAATAAAATTCCTACAAATAAATACAATTAAATAAACTAGCTAAAGTACAAAAAATAAAAAAGAACTAAGTTACAAAAAATAAAAAAATATATACAAACATAAGTAAAATATTACAACAATTTTAAACTAATTACACCTACTCTAAGCCCCCTAATAAAATAACAAAGCCCCCCAAAATAAAAAAATGCCCTACCCTATTCTAAATTACTAAAGTTCAAAGCTCTTTTACCTTACCAGCCCTGAACAGGGCCCTTCGCGGGGCATGCCCCAAAGAATTCAGCTCTTTTGCCTGAAAAAAAAACCATACAATCCCCCCCCAACATTACAACCCACCACCCACATACCCCTAATCTAACCCAAACCGCCCTTAAATAAACCTAACACTAAGCCCCTGAAGATCATCCTACCTTGTCTTCACCTCACCGGGTATCACCGATCCGTCCTGGCTCCGATATCTTCATCCAACCCAAGCGGGGGCTAGACATCCACTGAAGAAGTCCAGAAGAGGGTCCAAAATCTTCATCCTATCCGGGAAGAAGAGGTGATCCGGACCGGCAACCATCTTGATCCAAGCGGCATCTTCTATCTTCATCCGATGACGACCGGCTCCATCCTGAAGACCTCCACCGCGGACCCATCTTCTTCCGGCGACGTCCAACTGAAGAATGACGGTTCCTTTAAGGGACGTCATCCAAGATGGGGTACCTCGAATTCCGATTGGCTGATAGGATTCTATCAGCCAATCGGAATTAAGGCAGGAATATTCTGATTGGCTGATGGAATCAGCCAATCAGAATCAAGTTCAATCCGATTGGCTGATCCAATCAGCCAATCAGATTGAGCTCGCATTCTATTGGCTGTTCCGATCAGCCAATAGAATGCGAGCTCAATCTGATTGGCTGATTGGATCAGCCAATCGGATTGAACTTGATTCTGATTGGCTGATTCCATCAGCCAATCAGAATATTCCTACCTTAATTCCGATTGGCTGATAGAATCCTATCAGCCAATCGGAATTCGAGGGACGCCATCTTGGATGACGTCCCTTAAAGGAACCGTCATTCTTCAGTTGGACGTCGCCGGAAGAAGATGGGTCCGCGGTGGAGGTCTTCAGGATGGAGCCGGTCGTCATCGGATGAAGATAGAAGATGCCGCTTGGATCAAGATGGTTGCCGGTCCGGATCGCCTCTTCTTCCCAGATAGGATGAAGACTTTGGACCCTCTTCTGGACTTCTTCAGTGGATGTCTAGCCCCCGCTTGGGTTGGATGAAGATATCGGAGCCAGGACGGATCGGTGATACCCGGTGAGGTGAAGACAAGGTAGGATGATCTTCATGGGCTTAGTGTTAGGTTTATTTAAGGGGGGTTTGGGTTAGATTAGGGGTATGTGGGTGGTGGGTTGTAATGTTGGGGGGGGGATTGTATGTTTTTTTTTTCAGGCAAAAGAGCTGAATTCTTTGGGGCATGCCCCGCAAAGGGCCCTGTTCAGGGCTGGTAAGGTAAAAGAGCTTTGAACTTTAGTAATTTAGAATAGGGTAGGGCATTTTTTTATTTTGGGGGGCTTTGTTATTTTATTAGGGGGCTTAGAGTAGGTGTAATTAGTTTAAAATTGTTGTAATATTTTACTTATGTTTGTATATATTTTTTTATTTTTTGTAACTTAGTTCTTTTTTATTTTTTGTACTTTAGCTAGTTTATTTAATTGTATTTATTTGTAGGAATTGTATTTAATTAATTTATTGATAGTGTAGTGTTAGGTTAATTGTAGGTAATTGTAGGTAGTTTATTTAATTAATTTATTGATAGTGTAGTGTTAGGTTTAATTGTAACTTAGGTTAGGATTTATTTTACAGGTAAATTTGTAATTATTTTAACTATTTTAGCTATTAAATAGTTCTTAACTATTTAATAGATATTGTACCTGGTTAAAATAAATACAAAGTTACCTGTAAAATAAATATAAATCCTAAAATAGCTATAATATAATTATAATTTATATTGTAGCTATATTAGGATTTATTTTACAGGTAAGTATTTATCTTTAAATAGGAATAATTTATTTAATAAGAGTTAATTAATTTCGTTAGATGTAAATTATATTTAATTTAGGGGGGTGTTAGTGTTAGGGTTAGACTTAGCTTTAGGGGTTAATACATTTATTAGAATAGCGGTGAGCTCCGGTCGGCAGATTAGGGGTTAATAAGTGTAGGCAGGTGGAGGCGACATTGTGGGGGGCAGATTAGGGGTTAATAAATATAATATAGGGGTCGGCGGTGTTAGGGGCAGCAGATTAGGGGTACATAAGGATAACGTAGGTGGCGGCGCTTTGCGGTCGGCAGATTAGGGGTTAATTTTTGTAGGTAGCTGGCTGCGACGTTGTGGGGGGCAGGTTAGGGGTTAATAAATATAATACAGGGGTCGGCGGTGTTAGGGGCAGCAGATTAGGGGTACATAAGGATAACGTAGGTGGCGGCGCTTTGCGGTCGGCAGATTAGGGGTTAATTTTTGTAGGTAGCTGGCTGCGACGTTGTGGGGGGCAGGTTAGGGGTTAATAAATATAATACAGGGCTCGGCGGTGTTAGGGGCAGCAGATTAGGGGTACATAAGGATAACGTAGGTGGCGGTCGGAAGATTAGGGGTTAAAAAAAATTATTCATAGGTAGTTTATGGGTGTTAGTGTACTTTAGAGCACAGTAGTTAAGAGCTTTATAAACCGGCATTAGCCCAGAAAGCTCTTAACTACTGACTTTTTTCCTGCGGCTGGAGTTTAGTCGTTTGATGTCTAACGCTCACTTCAGAAACGACTCTAAATACCGGAGTTAGAAAGATCCCATTGAAAAGATAGGATACGCAATTTACGTAAGGGGATCTGCGGTATGGAAAAGTCGCGGATGAAAAGTGAGCGTTAGACCCTATTTTGAGGGACTCCAAATACCGGCGGTAGCCTAAAACCAGCGTTAAGAGCCTCTAACGCTGGTTTTCACGGCTAACGCCAAACTCCAAATCTAGGTCTCTGAATTTTAAATGGGTAGTAAATATTTTTTTTTGCACATTTCATAGTTAATTTTATTATCTACGCTCACTGTATCATGTGACAGCTATCAGCCAATCACAAAACTACCTACATGTATATAGTGCAAACTCTTTCATATGTTCAGTAGGAGCTGGTGCCTCAGAAAGCGTGCATATCATAAGATTGTTCAGATTTTAGTAATGGTTGTTCAGATAAATTAGCTATGTATAATATTATATTCTTGTCTAGCTCTGTGTTTCTCAAAGTAAATTACATATATCCCTGGGGGTACCTTGAAGATTAGAAAGGGGTACTCCAGCACTTTACCCTTTTTTTGCCTTGATGTAACTAAAGTTAACATTTAATGTATCACAAAAATAATTTTTTCTCATCGCTACCCTCAAGAACCTCTAACAGGACGGATTGTATTTACCTGCTTGTGACTGGCTCACCTGTACTCTGGTAGGTAAATCCTTCCTGGTTATAGATTTTTGAGGACTGAAGTAGAGAAACACTTATATAAAGTGCCAGGTAAAGTGTGCTGCTTAATCATTTAAATTAACTGACCTGTGCCAGTCCAAGGTAATCCTGATAATATAGCATGTTAATGGTTCATGAGGGCTGGAATTAAAGAACCCTAGTGTAGAGGTTGAGGGAGTTTGCCACTAACATTTTTTTTTTTCTCTTTATTCAAGTAACATCAGCCTGGAAAAGCTTTCAGTGAGCCACAACGATTTTGTGAAGACTCTTCAGAATAGAACAAGAACAATGGGTCATCAAGAACAATGGGTCATCAAAGGCATACTTGTGGACACATCATGTGCTCAAGCAATAGATTCTGTAACATTAAAATCCTACATACTCTTCACAAAACAGTACATTTTGTTGTACACAACACAAGAGGGGGGGTGGACTCATGTTCATATGGGGACTCAGATGGCACCTAAACGTTAAAGGAAAATGGACAGTACAAGATGTTTTGGATGCTGATGAAGTTGGTTGATAGGCAGGGTAAAACCATAGTGAGCCCTGGTGTGAGCACGGCGGTATTTGTTGGAGATACTCCCTTGCAATCTAGCATTCTGCACTTAGAGTGTTACCCAGTCCACACTCATCACACACACACTTGAATCCGTGGGTTGCTAGAAAATTTAAGGAAGGTTAATATTACGGGGAAAAAGAAGTGTCATAGGACAGGGGAGAAACTGTTCCTGAATATAGTTATTTAATGGCAGAGTTGCATTTGATATTTATTTTAAGGTACACCCAAACTAGGATCTTAAGTGTGTGAACTTTATTAATGAATAAAAGTTATGGATCTTTGAATGGAGCTGGGTCATTTTTAAACAGTGTCAGACTACTATCAGCAAGGTAAATCATTCAGGCAGTGTGATGGATGAAAATACTGGCACATCCAAAATAATTAGTGTGATAAGGGTTCCTAGGCCTAGATTTAGAGTTTGGCGTTAGCCGTGAAAACCAGCGTTAGAGGCTCCTAATGCTGGTTTTAGGCTACCGCCGGTATCTGGAGTCACTCAAAATAGGGTCTAACGCTCACTTTTCAGCCGCGACTTTTCCATACCGCAGATCCCCTTACGTCAGTTGCGTATCTTATCTTTTCAATGGGATTTTTATAACTCCGGTATTTAGAGTCGTTTCTGAAGTGAGCGTTAGACATCTAACGACAAAACTCCAGCCGCAGGAAAAAAGTCAGAATCAAGATCAATCCGATTGGCTGATCCAATCAGCCAATCAGATTGAGCTTGCATTCTATTGGCTGATCGGAACAGCCAATAGAATGCAAGCTCAATCTGATTGGCTGATTGGATCAGCCAATCGGATTGAACTTGATTCTGATTGGCTGAATCAAGTTAATAACTTTATTATAGTAGCGCTCAGGTCCGCTCGGCAGATTAGGGGTTAATAAGTGTAGGCAGGTGGAGGCGACGTTGTGGGGGGCAGATTAGGGGTTAATAAATATAATATAGGGGTCGGCGATGTTAGGGCAGCAGATTAGGGGTACATAGGGATAATGTAAGTAGCGGCGGTTTACGGAGCGGCAGATTAGGGGTTAATAATAATATGCAGGGGTCAGCGATAGCGGGGGCGGCAGATTAGGGGCTAATAAGTGTAAGGTTAGGGGTGTTTAGACTCGGGGTACATGTTAGAGTGTTAAGTGCAGACGTAGGAAGGGTTACCGCATAGCAAACAATGGGGCTGCGTTAGGAGCTGAACGCGGCTTTTTTGCAGGTGTTTGGTTTTTTTTCAGCTCAAACAGCCCCATTGTTTCCTATGGGGGAATCGTGCACGAGCACGTTTTTGAGGCTGGCCGCGTCCGTAAGCAACTCTGGTATCGAGAGTTGAAGCTGCGTTAAAAATGCTCTACGCTCCTTTTTTGGAGCCTAACGCAGCCTTTATGTGGACTCTCGATACCAGAGTTATTTTTATGGTGCGGCCAGAAAAAAGCCGGCGTTAGTTTTTCGGGTCGTTACCGACAAAACTCCAAATCTAGGCCCTAGTGTTTATTTTGTCAAGCCAGTTAAACAGGAGAAAATTACTCAGGGAACAAGCACACCTTGAAGACATGTCCAACAAGCAACCCTTCTACCTAGGTCTTGTTGCAAAGGTCTCATACCCACTGAAGCTAAATACAATCCTAGAACAGCTAGATAGGTGCCTCGATATTAAGGTTAAACTAGATTTCGCATGCCACTTAAGAAGTGTGTTCCCTTATCCAAAAAAATATGCTTAGATGAGTTTCTGGATTCTGTGCAGGAAAAGATGGACAAGGAAGTTTGTTAGGTCTTTTTTTTCTACTCCACTCTCCACCAGGAGTTATGAGTGCGTCTCTCTCTCTTTTCTCACCATGAGTTATGAGGAGACACATAAACATAAGGGTGGACTGGCATACAATAGTCAGACTGACAAATACAGGGAGCAATTGCTGAAACTTCATTGATGTCAGATACACACACACATGGGGGTCTATTTATTAATGTGCGAACGGACATGATATGATGTAGCGTATCATGTCTGCTGCACATTGATAAATGCCGACAGCATATGTTGTCGGCATTTATCATTACACAAGCAGTTCATGGTCTTTCCAACACAGAAGAATTTTCCGTGCAAAAACTTTGGACAGTTTTCTATTTTTTCCCAATCCATTAGAATAGTCATTGTTTAATTTGTTAAGCTGTATAAATGTGTCAACCATTGAATAAGATTGCTGTCAAAAAGGCAAGCAATGTAAAATATGAAACCAACTCTAAATTTCCAAATTCAATTTTTTTTTTTGAAAATGCAATATTTTTTTTTTAGAATACAAATCTTTAATTACAAATACCATTTTTTGTTTTTTTGGAAGTACAATCTTCTTTTTTGGAATTACACACTTGTTTTTTTAGAAATTCAATAGTGAATTTTTTTCTTTTGGAAGTACAATTTGTTTTAAAAAATACCTCCCAACATTTCAAAATTCAAAAGATGGGCAGAACACCACCGCCCCCCCTCCCGGCAATAAATGTGGTGGACAGGAGTAGGGACAGGGCTTAAAAAAAAATCATAAGACCAAAATAATATAAATAAAATTCTAAATAAAGTCATATCTTTTAATACTCTTAGGCAGCAAATCAAACACAAGCTCAAACCACTGGTATAGCTATGTGAGCTCTGTATTTAATTATCCTTTGCAGAGACAGTGCTAAATATTTTTATCCTAATTGGACATTTAATAATAGATTCTTTAAAACTGCTCTCTGCATGCACAGTAACACAAGCTACACATATACATCTACACACACTCAAATACACAGAAACACACACTACATACTGTAGCTTACACTTACACATGCAGATACACACACACTACATAGCATACACTTATACATGCAGATACACACACACACTACATAGCATACACTTATACATGCAGATACACACACACACTACATAACATACACTTATACATGCAGATACACACACTACATAGCATACACTTACACATGCAGATACACACACACTACATAGCATACACTTACACATGCAGATACACACACACTACATAGCATACACTTATACATGCAAATACACACACACACTGCATAGCATACACACACACTACACAGCATACACTTATACATGCAGATACACAGACACTACGTAGTATACACTTATACATGCAGATACACACACACTACTTAGCATACACTTATACATGCAGATACACACTCATACATACAGATACACGCACACTATATACAATTACATTACATTTTACATTTATACATGCAGACACACACACACTACATAGCATACACTTATACATGCAGATACACACACTTATAGATACAGATAGACACACACACTACCTCATATATGGGTATCTGTAATTCATTGTATGGGGTCCTGGGGTTGGCAAGCATATTAGTTGGCAGTCTGAGGCTGCCACTGTTCGTTACCCTGGTGCTAGCACTACTCATCATATAAAACTGAAGGCATGCTAGTATTATCACCAGGGGTTAGACGTCATCACTACCAGAGGTAGGTTAGAGGTCACCATAACCTGAGGTCAGAGGGTATACAGCCTGATTACTCCTGCTTAACCCACACACCATTCCTTTTCCACAGGGAATCTAACAAGTATCTAACCCTGGGAGAGAAAAGCCAGCTTCTTCTGAGTATGGGCCCAATAGGATTTTAAAAAAATGTTTTAATTTTTTTAATGCATGGTGCAATGCGGGGCAGATGGCTAGCTACCCGGGACAGACCTCTAAAATCGGGACTCTACCACGAAATTCGGGACAGTTGGGGGGTAGAAAACACCGTCAAATATAGATATAGTTCCCATTTTGCTTAAGAACTTGTGTTGTCACAGCATTCGCTTTAGTAGTTTGCCTGGGAAATAGCTGCTCTTTTGCTTTCAATTAAGAACTAGATTATAAGTGGGGCACTAACTGTTATGCCCAAGTAAAAAGGGGTTTATCAAGGCTCTTTGCACCTATATATAATATAAATATGTATATATAAATATGTATTTAAGAATAAATAGAAAATACATATTTTTCTATGTGAGGAACACTGGAATGTGAAATATTCATATTTGATGTCAGCTTAGCGCACTTGAGAAAACGCGGTCAGGTTTGCATGACTTGATGGGTGTTTCTGGGTTTTTTTCTTCATGAAAGCGATATTTAGCGCTTCACTTGTAATCTGGCCCTAGTAAGGTATTTTATTTGAATTTAAGTTTGGTGTTAAGGAGTTATTTGTAATGAGGAAACACGGAGACAATACAGTTTGGTTTCTTCATAAAATGGAGATTGGAAACAGTATAGTACTGGTGGGGAAATCAGGTTACCATTAAAGGGATATAAAACCCAAGATTTTTATTTCATGATTCAGATAGATTATACATTTTTAAACAACTTTCCAAATTACTTATTTTATCAATTTTACTTCATTCTCTTGGTATCTTTTATTGAAGAAGCAGCAATACCTCCTGGGAGCTAGCCTAACACATGTGTAAGCCAATTAAAATAGGCACACAAGTTCAGCCACCAGTCAGCAGCTAACTCCAAGTACCTGAGCCCATCTAGATATGCTTTTTCAACAAAGTATACCAAGCAAATTAGATACTAGTGGGCCTATTTATCAGTGCGTCAATTTTGACGCATTCGCTGGAGTCAATACGCTCACCAGACATCGCCAGACATCCCTGCCGCAAATCTACATTTGACAGCCTTATTTATTAAAAAGTCTGTCAAAAAACGTGCTTCAAGTATGGAGCGATGAGCATCGGACTGTTGATAAATAAGAGTCATCGATGTCACGGATATTCTGTTTTTTCCAACTTTATTTTTACAATTTCATTACTGTCCATGAACAAGCACATTTCTCTAAAGCTAATCTTTTATTTTTCATCTGTTAATGTCCAAGAAATAGCTATATTTATACCTAAACAAACAATAACATCTCATAGAAAGTTATTTCCTATGTATTTGTTATACAAAAAAAACTGATATATGATATTTCCACATAAATTAATGTGTATTTGTATTTCTAGAAATCATGATATGCCTATCTCATGTTTTTTTGTTTTTTAAAATGATTATTAATGCTAGCATTTGTATATCTATCTTTGCACATACTTGTATACATATGTGCTATGTTCGAAATCTTTTGCAAACATATTTACATGTCCCTAAATTCCTTTTTTTTTGTTCTAAACAATGCTGTCTTTCATATCTCTGTGTTTATTTATACCACTATATGTATATAGTATAAATTTATTATTATTCTGAGCAGGAATAATTGTGAATATAACATGTAATCAGGGTATCAGATGTATTTATTTGCAATCAATGGATATTTTAAGAGCTGGGTCAGTTTTCTCTCTGCACCTGTGTAACCCCTCCTGATTGCAGTCTAGTTTTAAACATTGATGATGATATTTCTTAACGAAAATTAAATTTTAGAGAAGGAAGAAAAACACTGAAAATAGAATGACAGTAAAGAGGTGATTTTAATTTCTGCTGTATATGATTCATGACAGTTTAATGTTAGGAAAACTATCCCTCTGAGCTACCAGCTTAAGATTATATTGAATCAAATATTATTCGAATTTTAAAATGATTGTCTAAAATATTACACTGTGTCTCCTAATGTCATCATCAATGTCCAACTTTAATACTAATTTCACATATACATACTTTCAAAGTATAATACACAATGTAATAAATAACACTTACAAGTTCTGATGAATGATCAATGGCACAAGTATCGAGCAATTTGATTTGCTAGTGATAGTATAAAATGTATATTTATGTGGCTTGCTATCTCCAAGAGACTCACATGAATTTTTGGCTAGAACTTGGAGATATATTAGTCGAGGATATTCGTGAAGATGCAGATCAATCTTTACTTAATTTTTTTGTATGTTAAAACACCATATCCCTAAAAAATTCTACTTTGAAACACTCAGACTACTCGTTTTTTTTGAGGAGTTGGAGATTACAAGACAGTAAGTGGAGGGAAAGAACTAAATGGGAAATATGCTGGACTACAGACCATAAACCTAAGGGCCTGATTTCCTTTCTATACTCTCTATTAACCGGGGAACAAGCACCAATGAAAACCATAACTCAATTGGCCTGGGAGAGGGACCTATATGAGACTTTCGATCTAAGAGATTGGTACAGAGAGATGATGTTTGCCAAGAAGCATCTCCATTGTTCTACTTTATGGAAAATCCACTATAAAATAGTTTACAGGTGGCATCTGGTACCTAAGCGCCTCCATCAATTTTATCCCACTTCTTCTCCAGTTTGCTGGAGGAATTGCGGGCAGATAGGTTCCTGGATGCATGTGTGGAGGGAGTGCCCCAAGATAGTAGACAATGGCGACTCTGATAGTATTTCCAACATCTTCCCCCCTACATTCCCCCCCTCCCTACCCTCCTCCCCTCCCCCCTTTTTTTTCCTCTAGAAAGGAAAGAGAAAAAGAAAGGAGAATGAAAGATGATACTTTTTGACTTGCCTTCTCATGACATCTGTTAAGTAAGAGCAACTTGTTATGACTTCCCACATTATGCTATATACTCTATAATAAATACGTTATTAATATACTTAGTTTATCATTCTATAAGTTGTATACGATTATTTGGATGTAAAAATTATGGAAAGTTTATTGTGTTATAACATATGGCACAAAGTAAAAAGAGGAAATACTGGATTATGAATATTGTATATAGTATTTGCAAACAATCTTTATAACTCTTCTTCCGTTTTGTAATTGAGGAAAGACGAATATGAGAAATTTGCTTTAAGTTTGTTCTGTTCTCCTTGTAATTATCTTTCACTGTCACGTGGATAAGTTTTACCATGTATGCAATATTTGCCAAATTCATACAAAATGTATGTTTTGCCATTGTTATATCTATCTTGTATTGCCTCAATAAAAAACTTTGATTTAAAAATAAAAAAAAAAATGTATATTTAAATCAGATTGGCTGATGTCATAAATCATGTGATTATGCATTTCTCAATCAAAAGTGGTGGACAATTTCAATAGTTTGTGGGTTGTTTAGGAGTATTGCGTCAAATTTTGTGCGAAAATTGCTGTGTCAAATTTGGTGCGAAGTGGAGAGTGGGACTTGTATTACATGCCTTAAACATGGTGCAAAGAGATTTATCAAAAAACAAAACAAAAAAAAAGGAAGTTAGCTATATTATGTTATGTATTTATTTCATTTGTATCTTTATATCTACTAGTGCACCGAGTTTGGAGCAATACTTTGCACCAAATTTGGAGCAATAATATTGTCCCCTTGCTTTGTAATGAGAGACAAAGATGTAACATAATCCATAAGTAGTAATGTATTTAATTTTTATCCCTATATCTACTAGTGCACCGAATTTGGAGCAATACTTTGCACCAAATTTGGAGCAATACTTTGCACAAAATTTGGAGCAATACTTTGCACCAAATTTGGAGCAATAATATTGATTGATTTAGAAAGAGTATACAATTTTCATAAAATTTCTAATTTACTTTTATTATCTAATTTGCTTCATTGTCTTGCAGCATCGAACATAAGCTTTCTGTGTTTTCAGACTCCCATTGATTTCTTTGGCATTCGCTGCCTCATGGTTAGCGGTTTGAACAATAGGTACTCTGTGTCGGACATTGACGCAAGCGTACCTGTTGAATGTTTGATAAATTGGGAAGAGGGTCAAATAGAGTCGAATTTGAATTAGAAACATATGGAATTGACGCAAGCATCGATCTGCGTCGGATTGATATCACGGGAGTGTATATTACGTCACATATTTCAACATTTGACGATCTTGGTGCTTTGTTAACTACGGCGGATCAATCTTGCTTCAAATTTGATTTGGGATTCCAGCATATTATCAGTTGAAGCTTTGATAAATCTACCCCTAGAAGTAAATTGAAAAGTTTAAAATTGTATTCTCTATCTGAATCATGAAAGAAAATGTTTAGGTTTCATGCCCCTTTAAGGGTTGTTAGATATGTGGATGTTGTGGATAAGGTCCGTGGCATCACCAGGGAGAAAGGAGGGTGCTGCCAGCATAATGGCTGGCCCCCCAACTGTGATCCCTCCCTAGGTTTTCAACTGCCACTGGGTTTCCAACTGCCTCTCCCAGTCTTGCCCACACTCTGACCGACATTGTGCATGGCATTCCCACCCTTCCCATGACATTCCAGTCCCACCCATGACCTTTCTTGTTCCTCCCTGCCTGACCCTCCTACCGTGGCCATGCCCGCAAAACACTAGTGGGTTTTTGTGAAGTGCCCCCTTGGAAGCACTTTCTTACGATTCTACTGAGTAAGGTAAAGCTTCTGAGGGTTCAGCTGAGTTGTGACAAGAGTTAAACTGTAGTGGGGGGTTAATCTAATATAGAGGATTATCTACAGTGAGTTTATTTTTATATTTAAAAGCAGTTGTACAACAACTAAAAGCTGTTCATATGGTAGAATAATAGCTCCTTTTGATTTTTGTATCTACCATGAAATAATTTAAAGGGACATAAAAGTGCAAGAAGAAAATGCTGTATTTGAACATTTTCGTATTGCATTATTGTTTGCACATAGTTACAGTCAGCTCAAGAGCATCAGTGCACTACTGTAGCTGAACACATCTGGTGATCCAATGACAAGAGGCATATGTGTGTAGCCACAAATCACAAGCTAGCTCCCAGTAGTGCATTGCTGCTCCTGAGTCTATAGGGTATATTTATCAAAGCCTCAACTGAAAATACTCTTGAATCCCGCAACCTATTTGTCGCGAGATTGATCCACCGTAGTTATCATAGCGTCAAAATATCAAATATTGAAATGAGTGATGAAATATATGCTCCCGCGATCTCAATCCGACACAGATCGATGTTTGCATCATTACAGATGTTTTGAATTCACATTCGATTCTATTTGACACTTTTCCCAATTTATCAAACATTTAACAGGTAGGCTTGCGTCTATTCCAACGCAGTGTACCTAGTTTTTAATCCACCACCCTTGAGGCCGCGGATGCCATAGAGATCAATGGGAGTCTGAAAACACAGAAAGCTTATGTTCGATGCTGCAAGAAAATGAAGTATATTACATAATAATAGTAAATTAGAAACTTTATTAAAATTGTATACCCTTTCTAAATCAAACAATATTATTGCTCCACATTTGGTGCACTAGTAGATATAGGGATACAAATGTAAAATACATTACTACTTATGGATTATGTTACAACTTTGTCTCTCATTACAAAGAGAGGGGACAATATTATTTCTCCAAATTTTTTGAAAAGTTTTGTCCCAAACTTGTCGCACTAATAGATATAGAGATAAAAACTAACGGCTAGATTTGGAGTTTGGCGTTAGCCGTGAAAACCAGCGTTAGAGGCTCCTAACGCTGGTTTTAGGCTAACTCCGGTCTAACGCTCACTTTTCAGCCGCGACTTTTCCATACCGCAGATCCCCTTACGTCAATTGCGTATCCTATCTTTTCAATGGGATCTTTCTAACTCCGGTATTTAGAGTCGTGTCTGAAGTGAGCGTTAGAAATCTAACGACAAAACTCCAGCCGCAGAAAAAAGTCAGTAGTTAAGAGCTTTTTGGGCTAACGCCGGTTCATAAAGCTCTTAACTACTGTACTCTAAAGTACACTAACACCCATAAACTACCTATGTACCCCTAAACCGAGGCCCCCCCACATCGCCGCCACTCAATTAAATTTTTTTAACCCCTAATCTGCCGACCGCCACCTACGTTATACTTATGTACCCCTAATCTGCTGCCCCTAACACCGCCGACCCCTGTATTATATTTATTAACCCCTAATCTGCCCCCCAAAACGTCGCCGCCAGCTACCTACAATAATTAACCCCTTATCTGCCGACCGCAAAGCGCCGCCACCTACATTATCCCTATGTACCCCCAATCTGCTGCCCTAACATCGCCGACCCCTATATTATATTTATTAACCCCTAATCTGCCCCCCACAATGTCGCCTCCACCTGCCTACACTTATTAGCCCCTAATCTGCCGAGCGGACCTGAGCGCTACCATAATAAAGTTATTAACCCCTAATCCGCCTCACTAACCCTATAATAAATAGTATTAACCCCTAATCTGCCCTTCCTAACATCGCCGACACCTAACTTCAATTATTAACCCCTAATCTGCCGACTGGAGCTCACTGCTATTCTAATAAATGTATTAACCCCTAAAGCTAAGTCTAACCCTAACACTAACACCCCCCTAAATTAAATATAATTTACATCTAACGAAATTAATTATCTCTTATTAAATAAATTATTCCTATTTAAAGCTAAATACTTACCTGTAAAATAAATCCTAATATAGCTACAATATAAATTATAATTACATTGTAGCTATTTTAGGATTGATATTTATTTTACAGGCAACTTTGTAATTATTTTAACCATGTACAATAGCTATTAAATAGTTAAGAACTATTTAATAGTTACCTAATTAAAAAAATTACAAAATTACCTGTAAAATAAATCCTAACCTAAGTTAGAATTAAACCTAACACTATACTATCATTAAATTAATTAAATAAAATACCTACAGTTACCTACAATTAAACATAACACTACACTATCAATAAATAAATTAAATACAATTCCTACAAATAACTACAATGAAATAAACTAACTAAAGTACAAAAAATAAAAAAGAACTAAGTTACAAAAAATAAAAAAATATTTACAAACATAAGAAAAATATTACAACAATTTTAAACTAATTACACCTACTCTAAGCCCCCTAATAAAATTACAAAGACCCCCAAAATAAAAAATGCCCTACCCTATTCTAAATTACTAAAGTTCAAAGCTCTTTTACCTTACCAGTCCTGAACAGGGCCCTTTGCGGGGCATGCCCCAAGAAGTTCAGCTCTTTTGCCTGTAAAAAAAAACATACAATACCCCCCCCCCAACATTACAACCCACCACCAACATACCCCTAATCTAACCCAAACCCCCCTTAAATAAACCTAACACTAAGCCCCTGAAGATCATCTTACCTTGTCTTCACCTCACCAGATATCACCAATCCGTCCTGGCTCCAAAATCTTCATCCAACCCAAGCGGGGGCTGGCGATCCATCATCCGGTGGCTGAAGAGGTCCAGAAGAGGCTCCAAAGTCTTCATCCTATCCGGGAAGAATAGGCGATCCAGACCGGCAACCATCTTGATCCAAGCGGCATCTTCTATCTTCATCCGATGACGACGGCTCCATCCTGAAGACCTCCACCGCGGACCCATCTTCTTCCGGCGACGTCCAACTGAAGAATGACAGTTCCTTTAAGGGACGTCATCCAAGTTGTAATGTTGGGGGGGGGGGGTATTGTATGTTTTTTTTTACAGGCAAAAGAGCTGAACTTCTTGGGGCATGCCCCGCAAAGGGCCCTGTTCAGGGCTGGTAAGGTAAAAGAGCTTTGATCTTTAGCAATTTAGAATAGGGTAGGGCATTTTTTATTTTGGGGGTCTTTGTTATTTTATTAGGGGGCTTAGAGTAGGTGTAATTAGTTTAAAATTGTTGTAATATTTTTCTTATGTTTGTAAATATTTTTGTTACTTAGTTCTTTTTTATTTTTTGTACTTTAGTTAGTTTATTTCATTGTAGTTATTTGTAGGAATTGTATTTAATTTATTTATTGATAGTGTAGTGTTAGGTTTAATTGTAGGTAATTGTAGGTATTTTATTTAATTAATTTAATGATAGTATAGTGTTAGGTTTAATTCTAACTTAGGTTAGGATTTATTTTACAGGTAATTTTGTAATTATTTTAACTAGGTAACTATTAAATAGTTCTTAACTATTTAATAGCTATTGTACATGGTTAAAATAATTACAAAGTTGCCTGTAAAATAAATATTAATCCTAAAATAGCTACAATGTAATTATAATTTATATTGTAGCTATATTTGGATTTATTTTACAGGTAAGTATTTAGCTTTAAATAGGAATAATTTATTTAATAAGAGATAATTAATTTTGTTAGATGTAAATTATATTTAACTTAGGGGGGTGTTAGTGTTAGGGTTAGACTTAGCTTTAGGGGTTAATACATTTATTAGAATAGCGGTGAGCTCCGGTCGGCAGATTAGGGGTTAATAATTGAAGTTAGGTGTCGGCGATGTTAGGGAGGGCAGATTAGGGGTTAATACTATTTATTTTAGGGTTAGTGAGGCGGATTAGGGGTTAATAACTTTATTATAGTAGCGCTCAGGTCCGCTCGGCAGATTAGGGGTTAATAAGTGTAGGCAGGTGGAGGCGACGTTGTGGGGGGCAGATTATGGGTTAATAAATATAATATAGGGGTCGGCGATGTTAGGGCAGCAGATTAGGGGTACATAGGGATAATGTAAGTAGCGGCGGTTTACGGAGCGGCAGATTAGGGGTTAATAATAATATGCAGGGGTCAGCGATAGCGGGGGCGGCAGATTAGGGGTTAATAAGTGTAAGGTTAGGGGTGTTTAGACTCGGGGTACATGTTAGAGTGTTAGGTGCAGACATAGGAAGTGTTTCCGCATAGCAAACAATGGGGCTGCGTTAGGAGCTGAACGCGGCTTTTTTGCAGGTGTTAGGTTTTTTTTTCAGCTCAAACAGCCCCATTGTTTCCTATGGGGGAATCGTGCACGAGCACGTTTTTGAGGCTGGCCGCTTGCGTAAGCAACTCTGGTATCGAGAGTTGAATCTGCGTTAAATATGCTCTACGCTCCTTTTTTGGAGCCTAACGCAGCCTTTATGTGGACTCTCAATACCAGAGTTATTTTTATGGTGCGGCCAGAAAAAAGCCGGCGTTAGCTTTTCGGGTCGTTACCGACAAAACTCCAAATCTAGTAAATAAATACACAAGCTAATATAGCTAACTTCCTTTTTTATTTTATTTTTGGAAAAATCTATTTGCACCATGTTTAAGCCATGTAATACAAGTCCCACTCTCCACTTCACACCAAATTTGACGCAGCACTTTTCACATCAATTATGATGCAAACTCCACACACTAGTGAATTTTTCAACCACTTTTGATTGGAATATGCATAATCACATGATTTATGACATCAGCCAATCTGACTCAAATATACATTTTAAACTATCACAAACAAATCAAATTGCTGGATACTTGTGTCATTGATCACTCATCAGAACTTGTAAGTGTCATTTGCTACATTGTGTATTATACTTTGAAAGTATGTATATGTGAAATTAGTATTAAAGATAAACATTGATGCTGACATTAGGACACACAGTATAATATTTTAGACAATGATTTTAAAATTTGAATTGATGCTTGATTCAATATAATCTTAAACTGATAGCTCAAAGGGATAGTTTACCTTACATTAAACTGTCATGAATCAGATACAGTAGAAATTAAAATCACCTCTTTACTGTCATGCTATTTTCAGTGTATTTCTCTTGTAAGATGTATCGAGTCCACGGATTCATCCTTACTTGTGGGATATTCTCCTCCCCTACAGGAAGTGGCAGAGAGAGCACCCACAGCAGAGCTGCCTATATAGCTCCCCCCTTAGCTCCACCCCCCATTCATTCTCTCTGCCTGCTTAACTGCTAGAAAGGGCAAAGAGGAGTGTGGTTTCTCAAGCAAGAGTTTGTTATTTTTAAATGGTACCAGTGTGTACTATTTACTCTTTGGCAGAAAAGGGATGAAGATTTCTGCAAGGAGGATGATGATCTTAGCATTTTGTAACTAAGATCCACTGCTGTTCTTACAAGGGCTGAAGAGTACAGGAAAACTTCAGTTGGGGGAATAGTTTGCAGGCTAAACTGCATTAAGGTATGTTCAGTCTATTTTTTTCTAGACAGACTATGTTATTTCTAGAAAGGGCTGGCAATATCCCCATGAGGGAAGGGTAAGCTGTATTCAGACACTTGGATAGGAATTTCAGCTTGCATGATGGGCTCATTAGTTACTGGTAGTGATGTTGCAAACCTAAAATTTTGCATTCGTGAATGGCGGACGCAAACTTCCGCAACTGTTCGCGAACGGGCGAACCGGGCGAACCGCCATAGACTTCAATAGGCAGGCGAATTTTAAAACCCACAGGGACTCTTTCTAGCCACAATAGTGATGGAAAAGTTGTTTCAAGGGTACTAACACCTGGAATGTGGCATGCCGGAGGGGGATCCATGGCAAAACTCACATGGAAAATTACATAGTTGATGCAGAGTCTGGTTTTAATCCATAAAGGGCATAAATCACCTAACATTCCTAAATTGTTTGGAATAACGTGCTTTAAAACATCAGGTATGTACACTACAGTTACACCAGATATGAGTTGCACTGGGGTGACACTGTGCCATGGCAGGCAGACACTTAAACGCACACGTGTGAAGGAAACTGACTGCTATTATTTAACACAGTCAAAAAAGTGTTGTTTTTTTTAAATCTACACTACTGTTACACCACATATGAGTTGCACTGGGGTGACACTGTGCCCTGGCAGGCAGGCACTTAAACGCACACGTGTGAAGGAAACTGACTGCTATTATTTAACACAGTCAAAAAAGTGTTTTTTTTTTAAATCTACACTACTGTTACGCCACATATGAGTTGCACTGGGGTGACACTGTGCCCTGGCAGGCAGGCACTTAAACGCACACGTGTGAAGGAAACTGACTGCTATTACTTAACACAGTCAAAAAAGTGTTTTTTTTTTTTTTTAAATCTACACTACTGTTACACCAGATATGAGTTGCACTGGGGTGACACTGTGCCCTGGCAGGCAGGCACTTAAACGCACACATGTGAAGGAAACTGACTACTATTATTTAACACAGTCAAAAAAGTGTTGTTTTTTTAAATCTACACTACTGTTACACCAGATATGAGTGGTGGCACTGGGCAAGTGGGCACAGTATACGCTGTGAGCCTGACACACACGCTGGCAGGCAGGCAGGCAACTGCAATTAGATTACACAGGAAAAAAAAGCAGCCCTAAAAAGGGCTTTTTGGGGTGCTGTCCTTACAGCAGAGATCAGATGAGTCCTTCAGGACTGTAGTGGACACTGAATACACTAGCCTAGCTATAGATTTCCCTACTAAATCAGCAGCAGCTACACTGTCCCTCCTCTCACTAACAATGCAGCTTCCGAATTAATCTGTCGAATTAATCTGTCGAATTATGAGCAAAAAAGGCACACACATAGCCCAGTAACGTTTGTACGCCAGATAAAAAAGGATTCCTTTTTTATCTGGTGTACAAACGTTACTGGGCTATGTGTGTGCCTTTTTTGCTCATATAGGCATCATAGGATAGGCCCTTGCCAAGGATCATCTCTATCTGGCTGGAGACACCAGTGAGCTGGACCACTGTTTGATGTTCCAGGCTGCCACAATAGCACCATTTGGGTGCGCTACGCTTGTGAGTATATTTCCTATCCTGCTGATGTTTTGTATCCGACTGCCGTGACGTTACTAGGCCATGTTGGCGCCTCTGTGCTTCTTTCTCTTATAAGTCCAGAGTTAGACCCAAATGCTAGAATGAGGTTTGTAACACACTAGCACTGTGAGTATATACTAGGATCTGACCCTGCGACAGCTACAGTATAATATACTCACTGAAATAAACTGGAAGTTGGTACAGCAGGGTTAGGAGAAGAAGCTTCGTGTAGATAGGGTTAACCAAAAGAGTAATCAAGCAAGCAATGTCCAGCAACGTGTAATCAGGCAGGTAGGGATTAACCAGAAGAATAATCAAGCAAGCAATGTCCAGCAACGTGTAATCAGGCAGTTAGGGGTTAACCAGTAGAATAGTCTAACAAGCAATGTCCAGCAATGTGTAATCAGGCAGGTAGGGGTTAACCAGTAGAATAATCAAGCAAGCAATGTCCAGCAACGTGTAATCAGGCAGGTAGGGGTTAACCAGTAGAATAATCAAGCAAGCAATGTCCAGCAATGTGTAATCAGGCAGGTAGGGGTTAAACAGTAGAATAATCAAGCAAGCAATGTCCAGCAACGTGTAATCAGGCAGGTAGGGGTTAACCAGTAGAATAATCAAGCAAGCAATGTCCAGCAACGTGTAATCAGGCAGGTAGGGGTTAACCAGTAGAATAATCAAGCAAGCAATGTCCAGCAACGTGTAATCAGGCAGGTAGGGGTTAACCAGTAGAATAGTCTAGCAAGCAATGTCCAGATATCAGGTTTCAGGTAGGTAGGGGTTAAGCAGGGTCGAGAAAAGAAGCCAGAAGTTTAAATATAAAGTATTTCAGATTAATACTCACAAGCCGGAAAAAGTGAACAAACAGGCACCGAGGAGAGGAGACGCCGGAATAAGAAGCCCTTCTGACGTCAGCAGAAGGGGCCGGTGGAATACAGGGTTGCTAGGCAACCAAGGAAGCGCAACAGCGCCGGGAAAAACAAAAGGAGGAAAGAGCGATCAGCTGAGCGATCGCGACAGTGCCCCCTCCTCAAGGACCCCTCCGGGGGACACGAACAGGTTTTGAAGGATTCTGGGCGTGGAACTGTTTGATCAAAGCAGAGACGCGGACATGAGAAGCAGGTTCCCAGGAACGTTCAGTAATGGGATATCCCTTCCAATGAACCAAATAATACAAACGGTTACCCCGTAATTTGGAATCAAGAATTTGACTGATCTCGAATTCTGAAGTACCATCCACAAGAAACGGAGAAGGAAGTTTACATTTGGTGGAAAACCGGTTAGAGACTGCCGGTTTAAGAAGAGATACGTGAAATACAGGATGAATCTTCAGGTTGTCCGGTAAAGCCACCCTGTAAGCAGTAGAACAGACCTTGGAAACAATCCTAAATGGTCCAATGTATTTAGGACCCAATTTAGCACAAGGTTGTTTGAGACGAATGAATCTGGTGGATATCCAAACTTTGTCTCCAGTGCGAAATGAAGGTGCCTTACGGCGTTTGCGATCAGCAAAACGTTTATACTTTTGAGAAGAGAGGAGAAGAATTTCCCGAATCTTCTTCCAGTGTTTACAGAGATTCTGCACAGTTCGATCTGCTCCAGGAACTCCAGAACCCCCAGAAGACATAGGAAATGTTTTGGGTACAAATCCATAGGCTGCCTTGAAAGGAGAAGTCTGTAAAGAAGAATTGAAACGGGAATTGTAAGCAAGTTCTGCTAAAGGAAGAAGTTGAGACCAATTTGAATGCTGGTGATTAACATAGTGCCTGAGATAGGATTCAAGAGATTGATTTACCCGCTCAGTTTGACCGTTGGATTGAGGATGATGGGCAGTAGATAGAGATATGGTAACTCCAAATTGTTTGCATAAAGATTTCCAGAATCTTGAGACAAATTGAACTCCTCGATCAGAAACAATGTCCAAAGGAAAACCATGTAATCTGGTGATATGGAGTATAAACAGTTCAGCGAGTTTCTGGGCAGATGGTAATTCAGGTAAAGGAACAAAATGAGCTGCTTTGGAAAATCTGTCTACCACAACCCATATGGTCTTGTTTCCGGCAGAATTAGGAAGGTCTGTAAAAAAGTCCATGGAAACATGAGACCAGGCATAATATGGTATTTATGTGTAGTGTGATAGGAGCGCCTAAAGGTGGATTCCTGCTGCTAAAAAAGTTCTTCCCTCAAAGAGAACTAAATGGTGGATAAGAAGAAAAAATTGGGTTTATTTAGCAGCGCTAAAAAAAGCTAGGAAATGATGATACCAATCTAATTTATGTTTTATACAATCTATTTTATTTAAAAATTCTTATAACACATAAAAACAACAGCAAATGCTTTTCCTAATTAATAAAGGGACGTCTCCCTTATACAACACTTATAAAAACAGACTAGAACCATATAATCCTAGAATTTCAGGTATAAAGGAATTAATTCTATAGATAACATATGGCAAGCAACAAATTTCTAAGATAAATGGTGAATTAAATATTTAAAAGGCACAAATGTATCAATCCTAATAGCTTTACAGTTCTTCAGTAACAAATTCAGTTATAAAGTTACACAGTTACTTTCCTTGGACATATAATTGGCTCAGGTGTGCTGATAAAGCCCAGAAGGGTGAAACGCGTTGAATGGGACCTGCTACACTCTACTAAACTTCATTTACTACTGTCACAAAGCTGTGTGACCCTGCAACTTTAAACTTTTCTCCTGACCCTGCAAGTTAAAAAGCATTTGCTGTTGTTTTTATGTGTTATAAGAATTTTTAAATAAAATAGATTGTATAAAACATAAATTAGATTGGTATCATCATTTCCTAGCTTTTTTTAGTGCTGCTAAATAAACCCAATTTTTTCTTCTTAACCAGGCATAATATGGAACAGGTAGAGGTTGTAAGAGTCCAAAAGGTAAACAAGAAGAATGTTTATTAGAGGTACAGGAATTACAAGCTGCAACATATTCCTTGACATCTTTGACCATAGAAGGCCACCAGACATGTTGTTTGAGTTTCCACAATGTATTACGTACTCCTGGATGAGCCCAACGAAGAAGTTTGAGGCGGAATTCTGTAGGTACAAACAAGATTCCAGGAGGTATGTTATAGGAGGAAGGAATAGAGGCTTGAACAGACTGTAATGCTTGGAAAGGAAAGGTAGACAACTGAGCTAGAACTTTAGCAGGACGGAGAATGGGTTCAGAATCCAATAACGTAGAATCAGAGGCCAGAAATTGTCTGGATAAAGCATCCGCTTTAGTGTTCTTAGAACCAGGAATATAAGAGAGGACAAAATTAAATCTGGAAAAGAACAGAGCCCATCGGGCTTGATGTGAATTGAGGTGTTTAGCAGTATGAAGATACAGAAGATTTTTATGATCCGTAAGGATAAGAAATGGTTCAACAGTGCCTTCAAGCAGATGTCTCCATTCTTCCAAAGCCATCTTAATAGCTAACAATTCTTTGTTACCGACGTCATAATTCAGTTCTGAAGAATTAAACTTCTTGGAGAAGAACCCCACAGGAAGAATTTTGCTAGTGACAGGATTTCGCTGAGACAGCACAGCCCCAGCAGCGATCAGAGAAGCATCCACTTCAAGGATAAATTGGAGACTCGGAACTGGATGGCAAAGAATTGGAGCCGAAGTAAATGCAGATTTCAAAGATTCAAAGGCCAGTAAGGCTTTATCAGACCAATGCTTGCAATCCTGACCCTTCTTAGTAAGAGCGGTAAGAGGTGCCGAGATGTTAGCAAAGTCCTTTATGAATTTACGGTAGTAATTGGCAAACCCCAGAAACCTCTGAAGAGATTTTAAGGAAGTTGGTCTAGGCCAGTCTATAATGGCCGACAGTTTGTCAGAATCCATCTCAAATCCAGACGGTGAAATGATGTAGCCCAAAAAATGAATAGATTCTTGATGAAAAGAGCACTTTTCAAGCTTGGCAAAGAGAGAATTTTCACGTAATCTCCGGAGTACTAGTTTAACGTGATGAACATGATCCTGTAAAGTCCGAGAATAAATCAAAATATCATCAAGATAGATAATGACGAATTGATTAAGAAAATCTCTGAATATTTCATTAACAAAATGTTGAAAAACTGCAGGGGCATTGCATAACCCAAAAGGCATAACTAAATATTCATAGTGTCCAAACCTAGTGTTGAAGGCTGTCTTCTACTCGTCCCCTTTACGAGTCCTGACCAAATTATATGCCCCACGAAGATCCAATTTGGTAAAGATGGAAGCACCCTGGAGATGATCAAACAATTCAGGAATGAGAGGAAGGGGATAACAATTCTTGATTGTAATCTGATTAAGAGCACGATAATCAATGCAAGGACGAAGTCCTCCATCTTTTTTTTCAACAAAGAAAAAACCTGCTCCTACCGGAGAGGAAGAGGGGCGAATAAAACCTCGGGCCAAATTATCCTTGATGTATTCTTCGAGGGAAACGTTTTCTTGACGAGAAAGTTGGTATGTTTTACCCTTAGGAAGAGGTGCTCCAGGTAGTAGGTCAATGGGACAATCAAAGGTCCGATGTGGAGATAATATTTCAGCATCTTTCTTAGAAAAGACATCACAAAAAGAATGATATTGTACAGGCAAAGAATCAGGAATGTCCAAAACTGCCACAACTGAACTAGAAGGTTTGGGAGTATTCTGAAGACAAGAAGATCCCCAAGTAACAAGTTCCCCTTTAGACCAGGAAAAAACCGGATCATGAAGTTGTAGCCAAGGAAGTCCCAAAATTAAAGGAAACTGACAGTAGTAACCTTAATTACTTGGCTCTTGGAAAGCAAAGGAATCCGAAAGGAATTGACAAAATCCGAATCCATAAACATTCCTGCAGCTCCAGAATCGATGAGTGCTTGAGCCTGGAACTTGGTGTTGCCAAAACGGAAGGTGACTGGAGCAAACAGTTTGGGATTGAGGGTTTGAAAAGATCTTTGGCTTAACTCAGTCCCTCTTTCAGGAGTTAAGCCCTGGCTTTTACTGGACGGGTAGGACAATCTTTTAACATATGCCCCTTAATACCACAGTAAAGACATAGTCCAAGATTACGCCTTCTGAGACGTTCAGCTTCAGATAACTTAATTGCACCAACCTCCATGGGTTCACTTGATTCAGAGATAGAAGAATTCGGAGCAGAAAGGTTTGGTGAACGAGACATAGGACGGAAAGAGGATTTGATAAAGGATCTTCTGTTACGGTCACGTTCATGGAGACGCTCAGAGTAACGAGCATCTAACTTGATACATAAATTGATGAGTTCTTCTAGAGAATCAGGAAGATCCCTATAAACCAATTTCTCTTTTAAACGATCACAAAGACCTTTACGAAACGCTGCACGCAGGGCCCCATGATTCCACAAAGGTTCAGCAGCTAAAGTCCGGAATTCTATAGCGTATTGTGCTACAGAAAGAGAACCCTGCTTTAAATCTAAAAGTCCTGCTTCAGTAGCCGCTGACCTTCCAGGTTTATCAAACACGGAAGAAAATATGGATACAAAAGTGTCAATATCGTGGAGCAAAGGCTCATCCTTTTCCAACAGTGGAGAAACCCAAGCCAAGGCTTTACCTTTCATAAGAGAAATCAAAAAGGTGATCTTGGAGGAAGAGGAAACAAACATCAGAGGATTATTCCTGAAGTGAAGGCGGCCCTGATTAAGAAATCCTCGACAGTCTTCAGGGTTGCCGTCATATTTATCAGGTAGCGGAATTCTGGGAACTAACTGTTCTGCATGTTGTGGCGGGTTAAATGCAGGGTTAGAACTGGCCGCAGGAACAACAGGAGTTGCTGAGACTTGTGAAGGTGGAGAGAGATTATGCAAAAGAACAGTAATTTGATCCAATTTAGAATCCAGGGATTGCAGGTGTGCAGAGTGGGTTCCAAGAAGCTATCCCTGTAGAGCCACAGCTCTGGATAACTCACCAGGGTCCATTATATGGCCTGTTTGTAATGTCAGGATAGGTTAAGTCCAGAGTTAGACCCAAATGCTAGAATGAGGTTTGTAACACCCTAGCACTGTGAGTATATACCATGACCTGACCCTGCGACAGCTACAGTATAATATACTCACTGAAATAAACTGGAAGTTGGTACAGCAGGGTCAGGAGAAGAAGCTTCGTGTAGATAGGGTTAACCAAAAGAGTAATCAAGCAAGCAATGTCCAGCAACGTGTAATCAGGCAGGTAGGGATTAACCAGAAGAATAATCAAGCAAGCAATGTCCAGCAACGTGTAATCAGGCAGTTAGGGGTTAACCAGTAGAATAGTCTAACAAGCAATGTCCAGCAACGTGTAATCAGGCAGGTAGGGGTTAACCAGTAGAATAATCAAGCAAGCAATGTCCAGCAACATGTAATCAGGCAGGTAGGGGTTAACCAGTAGAATAATCAAGCAAGCAATGTCCAGCAATGTGTAATCAGGCAGGTAGGGGTTAAACAGTAGAATAATCAAGCAAGCAACGTCCAGCAACGTGTACTCAGGCAGGTAGGGGTTAACCAGTAGAATAATCAAGCAAGCAATGTCCAGCAACGTGTAATCAGGCAGGTAGGGGTTAACCAGTAGAATAATCAAGCAAGCAATGTTCAGCAACGTGTAATCAGGCAGGTACGGGTTAACCAGTAGAATAGTCTAGCAAGCAATGTCCAGATATCAGGTTTCAGGTAGGTAGGGGTTAAGCAGGGTCGAGTAAAGAAGCCAGAAGTTCAAATATAAAGTATTTCAGATTAATACTCACAAGCCGGGAAAAGTGAACAAACAGGCACCGAGGAGAGGAGACGCCGGAATAAGAAGCCCTTCTGACGTCAGCAGAAGGGGCCTGTGGAATACAGGGTTGCTAGGCAACAAAAGCAAGCGCAACAGCGCCGGGAAAAACAAAAGGAGGAAAGAGCGATCAGCTGAGTGATCGAGACAGTTTCTTTTCCTCTGAGACTTCTAACTGCTTCTCCAGAGGTTCCTGCCGTGTTTGAGGGCTGTAAAAGAAGTTTTTTTCCCCACAAATTGTCCTGAAGGGCAGGTAGGAGCCACAGCAGAACTGTGGCGAAGTGCTGAAAGTCTTTTTTACTGGTTTTGATGTTTTTTCAATCCGGTTTTGCCATTAAGGGGTTAATTGTTTATTTGCATAGCTGTGCAAAGTTACTAAGGCTATATGATACTACTGTAAAAATTTCGTTATGTTTACTGCTTTTTTACACTGTTTTGCAGAATTTGTGCAGCTTTTTTTCTCTTAAAAGCACAGTACCGTTTTATTTCTGTGTTATTTACTTTGATTACAGTGTTTTCCAAGCTTGCTTGTTACATTACTAGCCTGTTTAACATGTCTGACACCAAGGAAAATCCTTGTTCAATATGTTTGGAAGCCATTGTGGTACCCCCTCTTAGAATGTGTCCCAATTGTACTGATATGTCTATAAACTATAAAGAACATAATTTAGCACTTAAAAATAGAGCAATAGATGATTCTTAGTCAGAAGTAAATGAGGGTTTAGCATCTAGAACTCCCCAAGTGTCACAACCAGTAACGCCCGCACAAGTGATGCCAAGTACCTCTAGTGCGTCAAATTCATTTATTTTACAAGACATGGCCACAGTTATGAATACAACCCTCACAGAGGTTTTATCCTGACTGCCTGGTTTTCAAGGAAAGCAGGACAGCTCTGGGTTAAGGAAAAATGCTGAGCAGTCTGACGCTTTAGTAGCCATATCTGATATGCCCTCACAATGCTCTGAGGTAGGGGTGAGGGATTTGTTATCTGAGGGAGAAATTTCTGATTCAGGAAAGACGCTTCCTCAGACAGATTCTGATATGACGGCCTTTAAATTTAAGCTTGAACACCTCCGCTTATTGCTCAGGGAGGTATTAGCGGCTCTAGATGATTGTGACCCTATAGTGGTCCCAGAGAAATTGTGTAAGATGGATAAATGCTTAGAGGTTCCTGTTTACACTGATGTTTTTTCCAGTCCCTAAGAGGATTGTGAATATTATTGCTAAGGAGTGGGATAGACCAGGTATTCCGTTCATTCCCCCTCCTGTTTTTAAGAAAATGTTTCCCATATCTGACACCATGCGGGACTCGTGGCAGACAGTTCCTAAGGTGGAGGGAGCTATTTCTACTCTGTCTAAGCGTACAACTATACCTATTGAAGTCAGTTGTGCTTTCAAAGATCCTGTGGATAAAAAATTAGAGGGTCTCCTGAAGAAAATTATTGTTCATCAAGGTTTTCTTCTTCAACCTATTGTGTGCATTGTTCCTGCAACTACTGCAGCTGCTTTCTGGTTTGAGGCTCTAGAAGAGGCTCTTCAGATAGAGACTCCATTAGTAGAAATTTTGGACAGAATTAAGGCCCTTAAATTGGCTAATTCTTTTATTACAGATGCCGCTTTTCAACTGGCTAAATTAGCGGCAAAGAATTCAGGTTTTGCATTTTAGCACGCAGGGCGTTATGGCTTAAATCCTGGTCTGCTGATGTGTCATCTAAAACTAAACTTTTGAACATCCCTTTCAAAGGAAAGACCCTATTCGGGCCTGAACTGAAAGAGATTATTTCAGACATCACTGGAGGGAAAAGTCATGCCCTCCCTCAGGATAGATCAAATAAGATGAGGACCAAACAAAATAATTTTCGTTCCTTTTGGAATTTCAAGAGTGGTCCCGCTTCAGCTTCCTCTGCTGCAAAGCAAGAGGGGAATTTTGCCCAATCCAAGTCAGTCTGGAGACCTAACCAGGCTTGTAACAAGGGTAAACAGGCCAAGAAGCCTGCAGCTGCCTCTAAGACAGCATGAAGGGGTAGCCCCCTATCCAGGACCGGATCTAGTAGGGGGCAGGCTCTCTCTCTTCGCTCAGGCTTGGGCAAGAGATGTTCACGATCCCTGGGTTTTAGAAATTGTGTAAACGAAAAACCAAAGGAGAAGTGTGAGGGTACCAAAACACCTAAACAATAGTGCTGCTACAGTCCCGTATCATAGATACCACAGGGAATTTATCCTTATAGTATACCCAGTGTGCTCTCTTTAAATCGCTTGGCAGTTATCACGGTTTGACCAAATTCAACAGTGGGATACAAGCAAGTTCGTGTATGTACACGATGTGGTCTCACCTTTATCGACAGTCCAAGGGATATCCTTTATGCAGGGCCGTCTGTTGCTTCCATAGCAGCCACAGGTAGGTAAGAACCACACTTTCTTTCCAATCCGTTTATGCCGCACTTCATTCTGAACTTTTTCAGAGGCGCCGTAAATGGACTGAGCAATCCTCCAACCGGATGATTCCAGGCCGCAATAGAGATTGACGTCACACCAGAGTTCCACCAATCCAATGCACCCTCAAGGACCGCAGCTTCTCGGCAACGAGCCAGCGACTCTGCATAGTATGTTGATGCCGATTTAGCGTCCAGGGTAACCAAGCACTCCGGGGATAATTAGGGTAGCACAAAGCAGGGATACTTTCGCTCTCCAGGCAAAAAGATCCACCACAGCAAGAAAGGAGATGAGAGCGCTAGTAATTATAGATAAAACATAACCTTTATTTGGTTATTAAAAAGTAGAACAGACAGTCATTATTGGAACGAATAGAGGGGGTACCTCTGGCTGGCAGGCTTACGCGTTTCGGCTAGGCCGAAATCATAGCATATTGATGCCAGCCACAGGTGTGCTTTTTATACATAATTGCACCATCATCATTGGATAAAACAAACATGTCATTAAAAACAATAACACGCCCAGAATCTGTTTAACCCCTTACATTTAGAAGGTAATACGGACTCAATTGAACAATTCAAAAAACATATAAGTTAATCAATAGAAGGTGTTGTTTGTTACTATACAGATTGTTATATATATATACTGGCACAAATGCAGTTTTGTTGGTTCAAACATTGCAAACATCGCTTAATACGTATGGGCACAAACAACTTGAATACCAATTTTGATATAAATGGACATAGACATATGGGTTAGATGGAGTCAGATAATATACTACTTTTACTGTTCAGACTATATTGATCACAATGCATAACGTTATGTTTGTAAAACAGAAAAAGATATATATATGAACAGAATTGAACACAACAGGATCAGTTTGTGTAACCGTAAGCTGCTGGATTAATGTGTATATATGTTTTATATATGTTGTAACACATACCTACATGGACACAATTCAGGCTGTGATAGAACATAATACATATGCTTTAAAACATATATGGATTCTATAGTATCTAAGTACTTCAGATACAAAAGACGGAGTAACACTGTTTTTTGCAATGCAATTAATAGCTACAGGCTTGCTCCTGATCCATATCCCTATTTTCAGAGCATGTATATGCATATATATATATATATATATAGATCTTAAAGATTACCTTATATATTACATGAGTATGTACCCATCACAGATAAATAGGACTGTGGTCAATATATATAATATGGTAAACAATACTCAATAGTAACAATAAGGTAATAAATCCAAAATATATTGGATTATATGCAGGAAGTGAAACCACTGTGGTAGGAGACATCAGGAATTCTAGGGAGAGGGGAAAGGAAAGGAAAGAGGGGAAATAGAGGAATACTCAAATGGTTGTATCCAAGTAATCATATCAATATGTATGGTAGTCTATCTAACAGACTAGACTAGAGACCCCAAGGTATGGTAACTTATTCCCAATAGTTTATAAGGTCGAACTCAGAGTTCAGACCTCTTGGTATCCTAGTATCTAGCTTGAAGATCCATAGCATTTCTCTCTTGGATAGTGCTATTTCCCGATTTCCCCCCCTTGCTTGGGTCTCAATACCATATCTATAGGTTGCCAAGAAAAACATGTTAAGTTTTTTCCATGGATTTCAGCAAAGTGGTGTACCAGGGGGGTGGTAGCTTTTCCCACCCTGATAGTTGATAGGTGCTCAATAATTCTTGTTCTAATCTCCCTGGTGGTGAGTCCTATATACTGCTTTCCACATGCTGTACATGTGATACAGTAGATGATGTAGGTAGATGTACAATTCATGCAGAAATTGATGTCATAGGTTTTTCCTGTCACCGTCGAAGTGAATTGTTCTGACACAGTCAGATATTCACACTCCCCACATCTAGAGCTACCGCATCTATAGGAGCCTTTACAGCTTAACCAGGCACTACCCTGGGAAGCATCTCTTGTAAGGACTGACGGAGAAAGTATATTACCCAGAGATCGATTTCGTCTATAGGAGCACCTGAGCCCCTCTTTGACACACTGTATGAGTCTATCGTCTGCAATTAGCATTCCAAAGTGTTTTTTAACAATGTTGCAGACATCCTCATATTGAGCACTATATTCAGTGACAAACGTCACACCTCTCTGAGCTTTATTCTCTTTAGGCGGTTTATCTTTGAGTAATTCACACCTATCCACTTTGTCCACCTCTTTATATGCTCTGTTCAAAATTCTTTTTGGATAGCCTCTTTGAGATAGTCGTTTTTTAACTTCTATCATTTGTACTGTGCTCTCTCCATTTTCAGAACAATTCCGTTTGGCTCGCATGAGCTGACCTTTTGCGATTGCATATGGCACATGCTTGGGGTGACAGCTCTTAGGATGCAGTACAGAATTTCCTGATATAGGTTTTCTGTATAGGCTTGTTTCAACAGTGCCATTAGGGTTACCCTTCAGCACTATATCCAGAAAGTTATTCTTGGTAGGTTCAACTTCACTAGTGAACCTCAAACCAATATCATTGGCATTAAGGTCCCTTAGGAAGTTCCCCAGATCATCATGTTCACCATGCCAGATCAAGATCAAATCATCGATAAAGCGTCGATAGAAGGTGATAAAGCCACGTTGGGGATTTCTATCTCCAAAGATGTGGGACAGCTCCCACCAACCCATAAATAGGTTGGCATAGGAGGGGGCAAATTTCGCCCCCATAGCCGTCCCACATCTCTGGAGGTAGAACACCCCCTCAAACTCAAAAAAAAATTATGAGTTAGTAGAAATTCATCTACTTGTAGAATATACTTTTGAAACTCCTTAGAAAAGGAGGACCAGTTCTTTAGGAAGAATGATAATGCTTCTAACCCCTTAGAGTGTGGAATGGAGGAATAGAGGGCTGTTACATCTATGGTAACCCATAGACTCTTTCCTTCCACCCATACGACATCTTGTACTAGATTCATAAGATGTTTCGTATCTCTGAGAAAGCTAGGGAGAGCCAGGACGAAAGGATAAAGAATCATATCCAACCATTCAGACAACCGTTCAAATAATGAACCTATGCCACTGACTATCGGACGTCCTTTTACATCAGTCAGAGACTTATGCACCTTTGGGAGGTGATGAAACACAGGAGTGACTGGATGTTCAACATACAGATATGACAGTGTATCATTATCTATAAAGCCACTCTCTGCTCCTTCATCCAAAAGGTGCATAAGTTCTCTTTTAAAGCGGTGTGTGGGGTTAGCCGATAGAACTGTATAACAATTTATATCGTTCAGCTGTTGGAGGGCTTCATTGATATATTGGGCCCTGTTCATAACCACAACTGAGCCACCCTTGTCCGCATTTTTAATAACCAAGTTTCGGTTATTAGACAGATAGTTCAAAGCCTCCATTTCCGCTCTATTTAGGTTACCAGGGGTATTTCTTGTAGAGTCAGCTAAAAGCTTTAAATCGTTCTCTACTCTCTTGTAGAATTTTTCTACCACTTGGCCCCTGCTATGTACCGGATAGAACTTTGATGGAGGCTTTAAACTTTTTACTCTATTCACCTCCTGTGGTGAGTCAGATCTATTACTCTCCACCAGGAGACTATTGAGTGAAACCAGATCACATGATTCAGAGAATGTGAGATCAGTATTTAAATTGGTAGTAACCCAATGGATATTTTGTTCCACATTGGGCGACATAGTGTTGTCGTTTGAAAAATAACCCTTAAGTGTAATATTACGAACCAGCCGGTTCAAATCTATTACTGTGTAAAAGAGATTGAAATTGGTAGTTGGAACAAATCCTAAACCAAGGCTCAGTACACGCATCTGGGCATCAGTTAACACTATGTCAGAGAGGTTTATGACACAAGTCATTTGTATTTTATTTGATTCCTTGCCTCCCTGAGTCTGTATCCCCCTCTCCCCTGACCTGATGTCCCCCCCCCCCCCTGTCTGGGTTGCTCTGGGGCAAGGAAAAAACCTGTTGTAAATGTTTTTGTCCGATGTCAGAGTTAGCAGACTTATCCTGCCGTTTATTATCTGGGGAACTTCCTAAGGGACCTTAATGCCAATGATATTGGTTTGAGGTTCACTAGTGAAGTTGAACCTACCAAGATTAACTTTCTGGATATAGTGCTGAAGGGTAACCCTAATGGCACTGTTGAAACAAGCCTATACAGAAAACCTATATCAGGAAATTCTGTACTACATGCTAAGAGCTGTCACCCCAAGCATGTGCCATATGCAATCGCAAAAGTCAGCTCATGCGAGCCAAACGGAATTGTTCTGAAAATGGAGAGAGCACAGTACAAATGATAGAAGTTAAAAAACGACTATCTCAAAGAGGCTATCCAAAAAGAATTTTGAACAGAGCATATAAAGAGGTGGACAAAGTGGATAGGTGTGAATTACTCAAAGATAAACCGCCTAAAGAGAGTAAAGCCCAGAGAGGTGTGACGTTTGTCACTGAATATAGTGCTCAATATGAGGATGTCTGCAACATTGTTAAAAAACACTTTGGAATGCTAATTGCAGACGATAGACTCATACAGTGTGTCAAAGAGGGGCTCAGGTGCTCCTATAGACGAAATCGATCTCTGGGTAATATACTTTCTCCGACAGTCCTTACAAGAGATGCTTCCCAGGGTAGTGCCTGGTTAAGCTGTAAAGGCTCCTATAGATGCGGTAGCTCTAGATGTGGGGAGTGTGAATATCTGACTGTGTCAGAACAATTCACTTCGATGGTGACAGGAAAAACCTATGACATCAATTTCTGCATGAATTGTACATCTACCTACATCATCTACTGTATCACATGTACAGCATGTGGAAAGCAGTATATAGGACTCACCACCAGGGAGATTAGAACAAGAATTATTGAGCACCTATCAACTATCAGGGTGGGAAAAGCTACCACCCCCCTGGTACACCACTTTGCTGAAATCCATGGAAAAAAATTAACATGTTTTTCTTGGCAACCTATAGATATGGTATTGAGACCAAAGCGTGAGGGAGATCGGGAAATAGCACTATCCAAGAGAGAAATGCTCTGTATCTTCAAGCTAGATACTAGGATACCAAGAGGTCTGAACTCTGAGTTCGACCTTATACACTATTGGGAATAAGTTACCATACCTTGGGGTCTCTAGTCTAGTCTGTTAGATAGACTACCATACATATTGATATGATTACTTGGATACAACCATTTGAGTATTCCTCTATTTCCCCTCTTTCCTCTCCCCTCTCCCTAGAATTCCTGATGTCTCCTACCACAGTGGTTTCACTTCTTGCATATAATCCAATATATTTTGGATTTATTACCTTATTGTTACTATTGAGTATTGTTTACCATATTATATATATTGACCACAGTCCTATTTATCTGTGATGGGTACATACTCATGTAATATATAAGGTAATCTTTAAGATCTATATATATATATATATATATGCATATACATGCTCTGAAAATAGGGATATGGATCAGGAGCAAGCCTGTAGCTATTAATTGCATTGCAAAAAACAGTGTTACTCCTTCTTTTGTATCTGAAGTACTTAGATACTATAGAATCCATATATGTTTTAAAGCATATGTATTATGTTCTATCACAGCCTGAATTGTGTCCATGTAGGTATGTGTTACAACATATATAAAACATATATACAAATTAATCCAGCAGCTTACGGTTACACAAACTGATCCTGTTGTGTTCAATTCTGTTCATATATATATCTTTTTCTGTTTTACAAACATAACGTTATGCATTGTGATCAATATAGTCTGAACAGTAAAAGTAGGATATTATCTGACTCCATCTAACCCATATGTCTATGTCCATTTATATAAAAATTGGTATTCAAGTTGTTTGTGCCCATACGTATTAAGCGATGTTTGCAATGTTTGAACCAACAAAACTGCATTTGTGCCAGTATATATATATAACAATCTGTATAGTAACAAACAACACCTTCTATTGATTAACTTATATGTTTTTTGAATTGTTCAATTGAGTCCGTATTACCTTCTAAATGTAAGGGGTTAAACAGATTCTGGGCGTGTTATTGTTTTTAATGACATGTTTGTTTTATCCAATGATGATGGTGCAATTATGTATAAAAAGCACACCTGTGGCTGGCATCAATATGCTATGATTACGGCCTAGCCGAAACGCGTAAGCCTGCCAGCCAGAGGTACCCCCTCTATTCGTTCCAGTAATGACTGTCTGTTCTACTTTTTAATAACCAAATAAAGGTTATGTTTTATCTATAATTACTAGTGCTCTCATCTCCTTTCTTGCTGTGGTGGATTTTTGAAATTGTGTCCCAAGGATATTTTCTGGAATTCAAAGGCTCTCTTCCAAGGGGGACTTTTCACATTTCTCGATTGTCTGTAAACAGACAAAGAGAGAGGCATTCTTACGCTGTGCAGAAGACCTACATACCATGGGGGTGATCCGCCCAGTCCCAAAAGAGGAACAGGGGCTAGGTTTTTACTCAAACCTGTTTGTGGTTTCCAAAAAAGAGGGAACTTTCAGATCAATCTTGGATCTCAATATTCTAAACAAGTTCCTCAAAGTTCCATCATTCAAGATGGAGACTATTTGGTCTATTCTACCTCTGATCCAGGAGGGTCAATATATGACCACCTTGGACTTAAAGGATGTGTATCTACACATCCCTATTCACAGAATTTTCACAAGGGTGCTAGGGTCCCTTCTGGCGGTTCTACAACCACAGGGCAAAGCAGTGGCGCCTTATCTAGACGACATCTTATTTCAGGTGTCAACTTTCCAGCTATCCAAGTCTCATTGTTTTGGCTTTTCTGAGATCTCACTGGTGGACGGTGAACATAAAACAGAGTTCTCTCTTACCTCTTATAAGAGTTTCCTTCCTAGGGACTCTCATAGACTCAGTAGAAATTAAAATATTTCTGATGGCGGTCAGAAAATCAAAGCTCTTAACCACTTGCCGAGCTATACATTCCATTCCTCAGCCATCAGTGGCTCAGTATATGGAGGTAATCGGACTCATGGTAGCGGCAATGGACATAGTTCCTTTTGCCAGCCTACACCTCAGACTACTACATCTATGCATGCTCAAACAGTGGAATGGGGATTATGCAGATTTGTCTCCTCAACTGCATCTGGACCAGGAGACCAGAGATTATCTTCTCTGGTGGTTGTCTCAGGACCACCTGTCTCAGGGAATGTGTTTCCGCAGGCCATAGTGGCTCATTATGACGACAGATACCAGCCTGCTAGGCTGGGATGCAGTCTGGAACTCCCTGAAAGCACAGGGCTTATGGTCTTGGGAGGAATCTCTTCTCCCAATAAATATTCTAGAACTGAGAGCGATATTCAATGCGCTTCAGGCGTGGCCTCAGCTTGCTGTGGCCAAATTCATCAGGTTTCAGTCGGACAACATCACGACTGTAGCTTATATCAATCATCAAGGAGGAACAAGGAGTTCTCTAGCGATGATGGAGGTAACCAAAATAATCCGATGGGCAGAGGATCACTCTTGCCATCTCTCAGCAATCCACATCCCAGGAGTAGAGAACTGGGAGGCGGATTTCCTAAGTCGTTAGACTTTTCATCTGGGGGAGTGGGAACTCCATCTGGAGGTATTTGCCCAGCTGATTCAGCTATGGGGCACACCAGAAATGGATCTGATGGCGTCCCATCAGAATGCCAAACTTTCTCGTTACGGGTCCAGGTCCCGGGATCCCAAGGCGGTACTGATAGATGCTCTAGCAGTGCCTTGGTCCTTCAATCTGGCCTATGTATTTCCTCTCATTCTACATCTGGTTGCCAGAATAAAGCAGGAGAGAGCTTCGGTGATTCTGATAGCACCTGCGTGGCCACGCAGGACTTAGTATGCAGACCTAGTGGACAATCATGTCCTCAGTTCTACCATGGACTCTGCCAATGAGGCAGGACCTTCTAATCCAAGGTCTGTTCACGAATCCAAATCTAATTTCTCTGTGTCTGACTGCTTGGAGATTGAATGCCTGATTCTATCAAAGCGTGGTTTCTCTGAGTCTGTCATTGATACCCTGATTCATAGGAAAATCTATCATAAGATTTGGCGCAAATATCTTTATTGGTGTGAATCCAAAGGTTACTCGTGGAGTAAGATTAGGATTCCTAGAATATTGTCTTTTCTCCAAGAAGGTTTGGAGAAGGGATTATCAGCTAGTTCCTTATAAGGACAAATATCTGCTTTGTCTATTCTTCTACACAAATGTCTGGCAGATGTCCCAGACGTTCGAGCATTTAGTCAGGCTTTGGTCAGAATCATGCCTGTATTTAAACCTGTTGCTCCGCCATGGAGCCTAAATTTAGTTCTTAAAGTTCTTCAAGGGGTTCCATTCGAACCTATGCATTCCATGGATATTAAGCTTCTATCTTGGAAAGTTTTGTTTTTAGTAGCTATCTCTTCGGCTCGAAGAGTTTCTGAGCTATATGCTTTACAGTGTGATTCCCCTTATCTTATTTTCCATGCAGATAAGGTGGTTTTGCGTACCAAACCTGGATTTCTTCCTAAGGTTGTTTCTTATAAGAATATCAATCAGGAGATTGTTGTTCCTTCACTGTGTCCTAATCCTTCTTCAAAGAAGGAACGTCTGTTGCACAATCTTGATGTGGTTCGTGCTTTAAAGTTCTACTTACAAGCAACTAAAGATTTCCGTCAAACATCTTCATTGTTTGTTGTTTATTCTGGTAAGCGGAGAGGTCAGAAGGCTATGGCTACCTCTCTTTCCTTTTGGCTGAAAAGCATCATCCGTTTGGCTTATGAGACTGCTGGCCAACAGTCTCCTGAAAGAATTACTGCTCATTCTACTAGAGCTGTGGCTTCCACATGGCTTTTAAAAATGAGGCTTCTGTTAAACAGATATGTAATGTGGCGACTTAGTCTTCGTTTCATACTTTTTACAAATTTTACAAATTTGATACTTTTGCTTCTTCGGAGGCTATTTTTGGGAGAAAGGTTCTGCAAGCAGTGGTGCCTTCTGTTTAAGTTCCATGTCTTGTCCCTCCCTTCATCCGTGTCCTAAAGCTTTGGTATTGGTATCCCACAAGTAAGGATGAATCCGTGGACTCGATACATCTTACAAGAGAAAACATAATTTATGCTTACTTGATAAATTTATTTCTCTTGTGATGTATCGAGTCCACGGCCCGCCCTGGTTATTAAGACAGGCATATATATTTTTATTTTTAAACTTTCAGTCACCACTGCACCCTATAGTTTCTCCTTTTTCTTCCTAGCCTTCGGTCGAATGACTGGGGGGTGGAGCTAAGGGGGGAGCTCTATAGGCAGCTCTGCTGTGGGTGCTCTCTCTGCCACTTCCTGTAGGGGAGGAGAATATCCCACAAGTAAGGATGAATCCGTGGACTCGATACATCACAAGAGAAATAAATTTATCAGGTAAGCATAAATTATGTTTTCTTCCTTCTCTTGAATTTCTTTTTCAGTAAGAAATATCATCTTATATGCCAGCCTATTTTATAACACCTGTGTAGGGGTGGTTTTTAAAACTAGATTGCAATCAGGAGGGGTTACACAGGTACAGAGAGAAAACTGGCCCAGCTTTTAAAATGTCCATTGATTGCAAATAAATACATATGATACCCTGATTACATGTTATATTCACAATTATTCCTGCACAGAATAATAAATTTACACTTTATACATATAGTGGTATAAATAAACACTGAGGTATGAAAGACAACATTGTTTAGAACAAAAAAAGGAATCAAGGGACATGTAAATATGTTTGCAAAAGATGTCTGACATAAAACACACACACACACACACACACACACACACACACACATATATATATATATATATAAAATCCCAAATGAACTCTGCACTCACTCCACTGTTCAACTGCCCAGGGTGCATCCAATGCCACAATGTGCCTTCACAAATATCCAAAAGAAGAGAGCACTCACCAGGACTTATACCTTAAAGCAATTACCGCTTTATTTTAACAAAGTGACGTTTCGAGGATTTTAACCTCGTCCTCAGACTTTACAACAGTGTACATACCTGAATGCTTTTAAACCCTCCACCGACTATCACCGCGATACCGGAAGTCACCCGGCGTCCTGTGCGCAAGACTGCGCATGTCAGAGCGTCGGCATGGCAACCGGCCGCGGTGTACACTAAAAACAAAAATGTGAATACAAACGGTTACAATATAGAGCAGTTCAATTGTTACAATATTCTCAATGCACTTAACAATCTAACAAAATCTATTATAAGAGCCAGATAGTTACAACACTTAACATCCCTACGATGCGTGTAGATTGCTGTGTCAAATTTACCTAACTATTTCAAAACTGGGAATAACCTGCACGACGACACATATAGTGTATTTATTACACTGTCCGTGTGGGTTATTCTATGTCGGGAAGACCATAGACGACTTGCGCACCCGTATGGCCAATCATCGTGCAGCCATTCGATTGGCTATAAAAAACAAGGGGTCAGACCAACCCGTGGCACGACATTTTGCGCTGACTGGCCATACGGTTGCAGACCTGAGGTATGTGATCATCGATCACATTCCACCCCCAACAAGAGGGGGTGATAGGGATAGACTCCTGTTGCAGTGCGAGTCCAGGTGGATCTTCAATCTGGGCACTTTGGTGCCCGGAGGGTTGAATACCAACCTGGACTGGCACTGTTATCTGTGATACCAAAGTTTAGGGAGTATTATCCAGATGCTAGCAGTAATGTGTATTCTGATAGCCAGTATAGCCATACTAGGTGGTAGGTTTTACTCAAAATTATGTCTATACCAATTCCCAGTTTTGAAATAGTTAGGTAAATTTGACACAGCAATCTACACGCATCGTAGGGATGTTAAGTGTTGTAACTATCTGGCTCTTATAATAGATTTTGTTAGATTGTTAAGTGCATTGAGAATATTGTAACAATTGAACTGCTCTATATTGTAACCGTTTGTATTCACATTTTTGTTTTTAGTGTACACCGCGGCCGGTTGCCATGCCGACGCTCTGACATGCGCAGTCTTGCGCACAGGACGCCGGGTGACTTCCGGTATCGCGGTGATAGTCGGTGGAGGGTTTAAAAGCATTCAGGTATGTACACTGTTGTAAAGTCTGAGGACGAGGTTAAAATCCTCGAAACGTCACTTTGTTAAAATAAAGCGGTAATTGCTTTAAGGTATAAGTCCTGGTGAGTGCTCTCTTCTTTTGGATATTTATATATATATATATATATATATATATATATATATATTTATATATATATATATATACACACGTTGATTGGAGTAGCCGTGTTAGTCCAGAGATTTAGATATCAAAATAACAAGAGTATTGAATTGAGCAATGCTACTTTTTTATTGGACTAACTATACATTTATAAGATGACAAGCATTCAGAAGAGTGTCTTTCTTTTTCAAGTCTGAAGCAATACTCACCAATTTGATATATGTATGTGCAAAGATATATGTACAAATTCTAGCATTAATAATCATTTATAAAAAAAAATATGAGATAAAAGCATATCATGACTTCTAGAAATACAAATACACATTAATTTATGTGAAAGTATCATATAACAGATTTTTTTTGTACAACAAATAAATAGAAAAATAACTTTTTATGAGATATTGTTTGTTGAGGTATAAATCTAGCTATTTCTTGGACATTAACAGATGAACAATAAAAGATTAGCTTTAGAGAAATGTGCTTGTTCGTGGAAAGTAATTAAATGGTATAAATAAAGTTGGGAAAAACCCGAATAACCTCAACATCGATGACTGTTAGTTAATAACAGTCCGATGTTCATCGCGCCATACTTGACGCGGGCGTGTTTGATTTGTTTTTTGATAAATAAGGGCATCGTATGTGGATCCGCGTCAGCGATGTCTGGCGAGCGTATTGACGCTGGCGAATGCACCGAAATTGACGCTTTGATAAATATCCCCCTATGTATGTTTTCAACACAAGATACCAAGAGAACAAAGTCAGTTTAATAGCAGAAGTAAATTCTGAATCATGAAAGCTCCCTGTTGACTTTTATGTCTCTTTAAATGTTACATTTCTCTTTTTTTAATGTTCACAGTAGTGAAATATAAGGTTTGCATGTTGATTCTCATAGACTTTATAATGTTTATGAACATTCAAACGTTACATAGAAGGAGAAGAGATCTGCGACCCAATAACAAGCATCTCTTAACTCTGTATTGAATCATGATCCATAGTAACAAGAAACTAAATGGTTAATGTGAAACAGAGGTAAGACAGTAATACTTTTATAAAAAATATTATTTCAGAATTCCCAAATAGATATCATTATATTTTTTTCTGCTACTATTTTTACTTCCTTTTTTTGTTTCCTATATGTAATTTGCTTTTTTACCCCCAAAGTAAATGACTTCCTTTTTTTCTGCATCTATTTACATTGTATTTAAATTAAAGGCTGATTGTTTTATTTCTGTGAGATGTTTCTAGGCATACAAGACCACACAGAGAGATCAAGTTAGACTTTCTGTTCCTATAACATTCAACTAAATCTGCCTTTTTTTATCTCTGTATCTACTGCTGTTTTCTCTAAACCTGCAATCTTTTTTTATAGTGTTTACATATTATCTTTGTTTCCTTTCTTTCTCTCCCTATCTGTCTCTCTCTGTCTCTCTCTCTGTCTCCCCCTCTCTGTCTCTCTCACTTTCTTTCTCAGACTAACCTATCATTGCTCTGTCAGAGGAAGGAGAAATTTGTTAACTAATCTCTGATGTTATCAGACTGTGGTTACAAAGGAGTAAATGTAAACTTCTCTTTTTGTTTTCTTTTTTTACTTACTTCTCATTAGTTGTTTAATTTAATTCTTGTTTAATTTAATTCTGTTCAGAGATGAGACCTTCAGGATGGTGCCTACTGAGTGGTAAGTACATGTTTCTGGTGTTATATTTGGGTAGAATTGTGTTTAATAGTTATAATCTAGTCCAACCTTTTTATTACACCTGTGCAAAAAACTTCATATGTGGAATGCTATAGTAAAAGACCCCAAAAAAGTAACATTGGATTCTCCCAGAGAGGTCAGCAATGATACAGATGCAGAGCAGCAGACAATACTATTTCCCATCTTCAGCTGTAAGGGGGGACACAGTGTAATATTTAACTTCACTTAGTTAAACACTGAATATGAACTGCTTGGAATGGCATGAAGTCCCAGTGTAAAAGCTGGAAATTAATCAACAAGGAAAGAGGAAAACCATTTAAGTTAACCACTGAAGCAACATACTGGGGCATTAGGTTGGATCATTTTCTCTGGTCTATAAACTGAGGCTCCTCAAGTAAAATAAGTGACATTCTTATTATGGGGATAGTGTATTCCAGTTGAAAAGATTATGACAACATTTAATAAACAACTAGTAACACACAGAAGATCATTAATAGAATAAACCCTATTGACTAGCATTTAGTGTTTCAGCACTGAGTATATCTGATTGCCTCTAATTTATCTTCCACAGTTGTCTGCTTGTTACATTTCTGTCTATTTGCGGCTGGTAAGTTATTTTATTCATCGGACTATTGAGACTTATGTCATTTTATAGCAGGAAGAATGTTTACTACTAACAGTATTTTATAAAGCACCGAAGGGAGGTTGAAAGATGTTTTTTTCTGATAGGTAGGCACAAGCTGCTAGTTTTTCTCTAATGGGTTAAAAGACAATAAATGGGCATAGACAAGAACATCACAGGTTCCACATCAAACTATAAACATTTTGTCAAACAATAAAGGTAAATAGAATATGCACCAATGTGAGGAGACAGGCAGAGGAAACACAGAAATAATTAATGTGACTCACTATTCAACCGACAGTTTAGTATTTTAGTTGGATATCCGGTAAAATCTTCTCAAAAATACAGGACACTTAAAGGGACAGGCTAGACCCAATACTTATTCTTTATTACTTATTCTTACATACCAGATAGGCATCTTGCAATGGGTTCCACATCTATAAGCTGGTAAGAAGTATATGCAAGTTTTAAATCATCATCATTTGTTCGCAGCCAAAAATGGCCGCCAAGCTCTGCCCACAGCTTTCATTTTGCCCAGTTAGCTGTTTTCTTGTATGTCATTTAAGCAGTGCATGTTTAAAAATTTTCAGTTAGTTATTTCATATTTCCCATGCGCAAATCAGCGTGTGCAAGTAGGAAAACGTATTCACAAGTCGATCGTGATTGGAGAAACTTAACATACCAAAATATACACGCAATAGGTGGACAGAGCTTTGCGGCCATTTTTGGCTGCTAACAAATGATGAATATTTAAATGATTAATGTACTTCTTAAAGATCTTATAGATGTGGGACCTGTTGTAGGATTCTTCTCTGGTATTTATCAATAAGTAATCAAAATTATGTATTAGGTCTAGACTGTCCCTTTAAATGTCCATTTTTTTTTAAAGTCCATGACTGTTAAATGCATAATTCCTCCAATGCCCCAATACATTACAAATATGGAGCATACAAAAGTAAGGGGGGGAGCAAGGGGTTCAAATCTCTACTGGCAACCAAAGTGGTACAATTATTGATTGTATGTTACTGGCAGACAAGGGATATAATTATTGCCAAGTTGTAAAAAATATAAATAGTAGGAACAAGAGTGGGGTCTAAGGTAGAGTTTTTTTTTGGGGGGGGGGGGTGTTGTGTGACCCCACAGAACTTTGTGTCCAATCACATATAGACTGTCCAGTATTTTTATTTAGGACAGCTGGCAACCTTAGACCCTCTAGAAATGAATGTGTAGTGATCAAGTGATCTATTAGTGATCTAATGATTTATACAGATATGCTCTGTAAAAATATATACCCAAGAAATATCAGCAACCAGCACAGCAAACAAAAGCTGACACTGCAAACAGCCACATGCATTTGATTGGGAATGGCAAGGAAAGCTTTATATATGGCGCAGCTTCATAATATTTTTATTCTATTATCATTATGCCTTATATTATTGTTCTTTTTAAACATGAAAGCAGTGCACTGTGTATTGTCCTATAAAGCGTGTATTCTGCTGATACGCAGAACAGAATTAACGCCAATAACCTGTAAAAAAGAAACTTTAGAATTTTTCAAAATGTTAAGAAAACTGTTATAATTACTTTACATATACGGGAATATGACAGTGCTTAAACATTTTGAAATTGTGATATCAAATGTAACATTTTGTGCAGTAAATAAAAAAGTTTGCTTCACATTTTTTATAATTTATTTTGTCCTCTTTTTCTGTACTTTATAGCCTCTATTTATCAAGCCGTCAACCGCAAATACGCTGGAATTCCACAGCGTATTTGTGGCGAGGCTGATTCACCTTAGTTATCAACCCCTACTGCCCGGCAAAAGTAGAATATAGTGACGTAAGTTACGATCCGCCGGACTCAGTCCGACACAGATCGATGCTTACGTCACTACAGATGTTCCGAACGCAAGTTCGGCACAATCTGACTACTTTTGGTAGTTATCAAACTACTACCAGGTACACTCGCCACTATTCCGGGCCAGCGTACCTGGATTTCAATCCGCCGCCCTGGAGGCAGCGGATCCCATAGGAATCAATGGGAGTCTGACCATAGCGAAAGCTCATGTTCGCTGCTGCCCGATATCCCATTGATTCCCATGGGAAACGTCTGCACCTAACATCCTAACATGTACCCCGAGTCTAAACACCCCTAATCTGCCCCCCCCTACACCGCCGCAACTAAATAAATTTATTACATCCTAAACCGCCGCTGCCGGACCCCACCGCCACCTACATTATACCTATTAACCACTAATCTGCCGCCCCCTATACCGCCGCCACCCTACATAAACTAATTAACCCCTATCCTGCGGATCCCGGACCCCGCCGCAACTAAATAAATTGTTTAACCCCTAAACCACCGCTCTCGGACCCCGTCACCACATATATTAAACTTATTAACCCCTATCCTGCCCCCCTATACCGCTGCCACCTAAATTAAACTCATTAACCCCTATCCTGCCCCCCTATACTGCCGCCACCTATATTAAAATTATTAACCCCTAAACATAAATCTAACACTAACCCTAACCCCCCCTAACTTAAATATTATTTTAATAAATCTAAATAAAAATTACTATTATTAACTAAATTATTCCTATTTAAAACTAAATACTTACCTATAAAATAAAACCTAATATAGCTACGATATAACTAATAATTATATTGTAGCTATTTTAGGATTTATTTTTATTTTACAGGCAACTTTGTATTTATTTTATCTAGGTACAATAGTTATTAAATAGTTATTAACTATTTAATAGCAACCTAGTTAAAATAATTACAAAATTACCTGTAAAATAAATCCTAACCTAAGTTACAATTAAACCTAACACTACACTATCATTAAATAAATTAAATAAATTACCTACAATGACCTAAAATTAAATACAATTAAATAAACTAAACTATAGTACAAAAACTCCCCCCACTAAATTACAGAAAATAAAAAAATATTACAAGAACTTTAAACTAATTACACTTAATCTAAGCCCCCTAATAAAATAATAAAGCCCCCCAAAATAAAAAAATGCCCTACCCTATTCTAAATTACCAAGTAACCAGCTCTTTTACCAGCCTTTAAAAGGGCTTTTTTCCGGGGCATTACCCCAAAGTAATCTGCTCTTTTACCTGTAAAAAAAATTACAACCCCCCAACATTAAAACCCACCACTAGTGATGTCGCGAACAGTTCTGCTGCAAATAGTTCGCAGCGAACATAGCATGTTTGCGTTCGCAGCGGACGGCGAACATATGCGATGTTCGATCCGCCCCCTATTCGTCATCATTGAGTAAACTTTGACCCTGTAGCTCACAGTCACAAGACACATTCCAGCCAATTAGCAGCAGACACTACCTCCCAGACCCTCCCACCTCCTGGACAGCATCCATTTTAGATTCATTCGGAGCCTGCATTCTTAGTGAGAGGAGGGACAGTGTAGCTGCTGCTGATTTAATAGGGAAATCGATAGCTAGGCTAGTGTATTCAGTGTCCACTACAGTCCTGAAGGACTCATCTGATCTCTGCTGTAAGGACAGCACCCCAAAAAGCCCTTTTTAGGGCTAGAACATCAGTCTGCTTTTTTTTTTTTCTTCCCTGTTTAATCTAATTGCAGCCTGCCTGCCAGCTCAGGCTCACAGCGTATACTGTGCCCACTTGCCCAGTGCCACCACTCATATCTGGTGTAACTAGTGTACATTTAAAAAAAACAAAAAACTTTTTTTTAATTTGAAATAATAGCAGTCATTTTCCTTCACACGTGTGCATTTGAGGTCCTGCCAGGGCACAGTGTGACACCAGTGCAAGTCATATCTGCTAAAACAGTAGTGTACATTTAAAAAAAAAAAACCTTTTTTATTGTGAAATAATAGCAGTCAGTTTCCCTCACACGTGTGCGCTCCAGGTCCTGCCAGGGCACAGTGTCACACCAGTGCAAGTCATATCTACTAAAACAGTAGTGTACATACATTTTAAAAAAAAACAAAACCTTTTTTTACTGTGAAATAATAGCAGTCAGTTTCCTTCACACGTGTGCGTTCTAGGTCCTGCCAGGGCACAGTTTCACGCCAGTGCAAGTCATATCTGCTAAAACAGTAGTGTACATACATTTAAAAAAAAAAAACCTTTTTTATTGTGAAATAATAGCAGTCAGTTTCCCTCACACGTGTGCGCTCCAGGTCCTGCCAGGGCACAGTGTCACACCAGTGCAAGTCATATCTACTAAAACAGTAGTGTACATACATTTTAAAAAAAAACAAAACCTTTTTTTACTGTGAAATAATAGCAGTCAGTTTCCCTCACACGTGTACATTCCAGGTCCTGCCAGGGCACAGTGTCACACCAGTGCAAGTCATATCTGCTAAAACAGTAGTGTACATTTAAAAAAAAAAAAAAACCCTTACACTACTTGAACGATACAACATCATACCTGATGTTTTAAAGCACGTTATTCCAAACAATTTAGGAATGTTAGGTGATTTATGCCCTTTATGGATTAAAACCAGACTCTGCATCAACTATTTAATTTTCCATGGGAGTTTGCCATGGATCCCCCTCCGGCATACCACAGTCCCCTTGAAACAACTTTTCCATCACTTTTGTGGCCAGAAAGAGTCCCTGTGGGTTTTAAAATTCATCTGCCTATTGAAGTCTATGGCGGTTCGCCCGGTTCGCAAACTTTTGCGGAAGTTTGTGTTTGCCGTTCGCGAACGCAAAATTTTAGGTTTGCGACATCACTACCCACCACCCACATACCCCTACTCTAACCCACCCAAACCCCCCTTAAATAAACCTAACACTAACCCCCTGAAGATCATCCTACCTTGAGCCATGTTCACTCAGCCGGGCCGAAGTATTCATCCAATGAGGCAGAAGAGGACATCCAGACCGGCAAAAGTCTTTATCCTATCCGGGCAGAAGAGGATATCCGGACCGGTAGACATCTTAATCCAAGCGGCATCTTCTATCTTCATCCATCCGACGAGGAGCGGCTCCATCTTCAAGACCTCCGGCGTGGAGCATCCTTCCTGGCCGACGGACTAACGATGAATGCCTGGTGCTTTAAATGGCGTCATCTAAGATGGCGTCCCTTGAATTCCGATTGGCTGATAGGATTCTATCAGCCAATCGGAATTAAGGTAGGAAAATTCCGATTGGCTGATTCAATCAGCCAATCAGATTGAAGTTCAATCCGATTGGCTGATCCAATCAGCCAATCGGATTGAACTTCAATCTGATTGGCTGATTGAATCAGCCAATCATATTTTTTTTACCTTAATTCCGATTGGCTGATAGAATCCTATCAGCCAATCGGAATTCGAGGGACACCATCTTGGATGACACCATTTAAAGCACCAGGCATTCGTCGTTAGTCCGTCGGCCAGGAAGGATGCCCGGATAGGATGAAGACTTCTGCCGGTCTGGATGTCCTCTTCTGCCCAGATAGGATGAAGACTTCTGCCGGTCTGGATGTCCTCTTCTGCCCCATCGGATGAAGACTTCGGCCCGGCTGGGTGAACACGGCTCAAGGTAGGATGATCTTCAGGGGGTTAGTGTTAGGGTGGGTTAGAGTAGGGGTATGTGGGTGGTGGGTTTTAATGTTGGGGGGTTGTATTTTTTTTTACAGGTAAAAGAGCTGATTACTTTGGGGCAATGCCCCGCAAAAAGCCCTTTTAAGGGCTGGTTACTTGGTAATTTAGAATAGGGTAGGGCATTTTTTTATTTTGGGGGGGCTTTATTATTTTATTAGGGGGCTAAGATTAGGTGTAATTAGTTTAAAGTTCTTGTAATATTTTTTAATTTTCTGTAATTTAGTGTTTTTTTAATTGTATTTAATCTTAGGTCATTGTAGGTAATTTATTTAATTTATTTAATGATAGTGTAGTGTTAGGTTTAATTGTAACTTAGGTTAGGATTTATTTTACAGGTAATTTTGTAATTATTTTAACTAGGTAGATATTAAATAGTTAATAACTATTTAATAACTATTGTACCTAGTTAAAATAAATACAAAGTTGCCTGTAAAATAAATATAAATCCTAAAATAGCTACAATATAATTATTAGTTATATTATAGCTATCTTAGGGTTTATTTTACAGGTAAGTATTTAGTTTTAAATAGGAATAATTTAGTTAATAATAGTAAGTTTTATTTAGATTTATTAAAATAATATTAAAGTTAGGGGGTGTTAGTGTTAGACTTAGGTTTAGGGGTTAATAAGTTTAATATAGGTGGCGGCGGGGTCCGGGAGTGGCGGTTTAGGGGTTAATGAGTTTAATGTAGATTGCGGCTGTGTAGTGGGGGCAGGATAGGGGTTAAAAACTTTAATATAGGTGGCGGTGGGCTCCGGCTGTTTAGGGGTTAAACAATTATTTATTTACGGCGGGGTCAGGGATCCGCAGGATAGGGTTTAATAACTGGAATATAGGTGGTGGCGGTGTAGTGGGGGGCAGGATAGGGGTTAATAGGTATGATGTAGGTGGCGGCGGGGTCCGGGAGCAGCGGTTTAGGGGTTAATACATTTATTATGGTTGCGACGGGTCCAGGAGCGGCGGTTTAGGGGGTAATAACTTTATTTAGGTGCGGGGGGCTCCAGGAGTGGCGGTTTAGGGGGTAAAACAGTGTAGTTTAGTGTGGGTGCTTAGTGACAGGCTATCAAAAAAGCTGCGAAGAAGCCGATGAGCAGCGAGATCGATGACTGTTAGTTAACAACAGTCCACTGCTCATCGCTCCGTACTTTGTGCGCGGCTTCTTGACAGCTTTTTTGATAACTTTGGAGAGCGTATTCAAATCCGCGGCGGCGATGGTAGGCGAGCTTAGGCGAGCGTATTGGGCCGGCGAATGCAGCTAAGTAGACAGCTTGATACATAGGCCCCATCTCTGAAAGTTGTAGACTTTCCTGTTCTCTTGAGTAATGGGTGCCTCCATGTTGAAACAGGTTTCCTTTATCAAATCTCTATTGCTGTGGATAATTAGTTACAGATTATGTGCAAACAATGACTGTGTGAATTTTAACAAAGTTAAAAGGATCTTAAACCCTATTAAGGGCTAGATTACAAGTGGAGCTCAAAATTACACTTTCACAAGCGTGATATTTGCTCTCCACTCAGTAAAACAGTTGCACGCAAATGTGCGCTGCTATTACAGGTTCAGCACAATGTGAACCGACCTTGCGCTCGCATTGCAGAGAAGCTTTGCGCTCACAAGAGTGCTCTTCCATAGGCTCCAATGGGAGCCTCATTCTCATGCCGCGAGACACGGTTGAGAACCTAGCGCAGTGAAGGGGGCATGTCACGCAGCGATGGGCACCAAAGTGTAAATATATATTTTATATGAATATATACATACAGTATATTTTTATGTGTATATACACATATTAACACATAAATATATAAGGATATGCATATATATTTCTAGGAATAACACAGTCCCTATAGACCACAATGTAAAGGCACTTTTCAGTGCCTTTTTTTTCTAATACCCCAGAACTGCTCAATTTATCCCCTTATATAACTGCTTTGTGCAGTTATTATTTTATTAAATTAAAATGCTACAATTTTTTTATTTTAAGAAACTTTGGGGACATTTTTAAAATTCTGATCTGATCTCTGGTTAATTTTTGGAGTATTAATTGTAATGGGTGGTTAATCTAGCTCTATATAGTTACTTTAACATTTTACGCTGCCATTGTTTGCAATGTTTCAACATTTAGTTTAATATATAGAAACTAAAACTTTACACTTATTTCTACAATATTTAAGCAACTGATATAATTTTAAAAAATACATTTAGATTTTATTCACAGGCTAATTGTTGTTTTGAATCTAATTTTTTAAATAATATTGATATCCTATGTTGAAAAGCATACCCAGGTATTCTCAGAAGCAGCAATGCACTACTGGTAGCTAGTTGCTGATTGGTGGTTGCACATATGAGGCTCTTACCATTGGCTCATCACATTTTACGCTCATGGATTTAGTGTGACTGAAACCATTGTGTAAAGGGTAGTGCGTTAAATTAAGTTACACTAAACACAACATATAAACAATATCTGCTAAATACATATTATTATTTTTTTAGAAGGGCTCAAAGGCATATGTTATATGACAAGATATTTGACTGCAATGGGCTGTATTACATATATACATATATGTAGGTATGTATTTATGTGTTTTACATTCAAGTACAGGATAATCTAATTTATCTATACTATAATCGCATTTGTAGCGCGTCCGTCGGTGTCACCAGTTGCGCACACATCCTTAAAGGAATGCGAAGCAGCCAAAAGAATGATTCTGAAAATGGTGGATTCTTTAATCACCCTGCCATTTTCGGAATCCACCTGGATGCAGCTTAGAGAAACCTGAAGCCTAAAAAAAAATGAACCACACGAAATATCAAGAAAGCACTTAAGAAATAAATAAAAAACACATAACCGCCCGCACAAAGAATAACAAAAGAAGTCTAACCTCCCGCACGAAGTATTAACAAACACCTAAACCGCAAACCCCCACATCGCAAAATAATAAAGTAATTAACCCGCCAAACCCCAACATCGCAATAAACCTAATTAAGCTATTAACTCCTAAACCACCAACCCCACCACAACGCAAATAACTAATTTAATTACTAAGCCCCCTAACCTAACACCCCCTAAATTAACCCCAATACTAAGTTACACTTAAATAAAACCTAACATTAAATTACAAAAAAATAATGTAAAATTACAAAAAATAAAAAACTCTAAAATTACAGAAAAAAATAAACAAAATTATCAAAAATAAAAAAATTAAACCTAATCTCTATAAAAATAAAAAATCCCCCCCAAAATAAAAACACCCCCCCACTACCTATAACCCTTAAAAGGGCCTTTTGTAGGGCATTGCCCTAAATTAAACAGCTCTTTAACATTTAAAAATTACTAAATCAGTAAACAGTAAAATCAGTAAACCCCCCCACCCACCAAACCCCCCCCCCAAAAAAAAAAACTAACACTAAAAAGGGGCATTTGTATGGGCATTGTCCTTAAAATGGCATTCAGCTCTTTTACTGCCCTTAAAAGGTCAATCAGCTCTTTTCCAGCCCATTAAAACCCTAATCTTAAAAATAAAACACACCCCCCAAAAATAAAATAAATCCTAAAACTAAACCCCAAATAGGTACTCACTGTTCCTAAAGTCCGGCAGAGAAGGTCTTCTTTTAGGCAGCTTCATCATCTTCTATCTTCTTTCGGAGCGAAGGCGGTGTAGAGCAGAGGTGCGGAGCTGGTTTCCCCGATGCGTGGATCCTCAGCGACGGTCCTCAATGGTGGCGGTCCTCAGCAGTGGCGGTCCACATTGGCCTGGAGGCTCTTTTTCATGCGATCCTCCATCGCACACTGAAGATTGAATGCAAGGTACCCCATATTTATTGGGGTACCTTGCATTCCTATTGGCTGACATTTTGAAATCAGCCAATAGGATGAGAGCTACTGAAATCTTATTGGCTGATCTGAACAGCCAATAGGATTTCAGTAGCTCTAATCCTATTGCCTGATTAAAAATTCCAGCCAATAGGAATGCAAGGTACCCCAAATTGATTGCAGTACCTTGCACCTTACTGTACGACAGACATCGGATAAAGAGGAGCCTCTATGCCACCGAGGACTGCCGCCGCCACTGTTGAGGACCACCGCTGAGGATCTACACATCGGGAAAGACAGCTCCGCACCTCCGCTCTGCCCCACCATTGAGGACTGCTGCTGAGGATACACAGCTCCGCACCTCTGCTCCGCGCCCTTTTCGCTCCGGATGAAGATAGAAGATGATGGAGCCGCCTGGAAGAAGACCTTCTCAGCCGGACTTTAGGAACGGTGCTGAGAATACACAGCTCCGCACCTCTGCTCCGCGCCCTTTTCGCTCCGGATAAAGATAGAAGATGATGGAGCCGCCTGGAAGAAGACCTTCTCAGCCGGACTTTAGGAACGGTGAGAACCTATTTGGAGCTTAGTGTTAGGATTTTTTTTTCTTTTAAGATTAGGGATTTAATTGGCTAGAAAAGATCTGATTGCCCTTTTAAGGGCAATGACCATACAAATGCCACTTTAGGGGCAATGGGTAGTTTAGGTTTTTTAATGTTAGTTTTTTTTTTGGGGAGGTTTGTTGGGTGGGGTTTTTCTGTTTTTTTAAATGTAATAGAGCTGTTAAACTTAGAGCAATGCCCTACAAAAGCCCTTTTAAGGACTATTGGTAGCTTAGTATTAAATTAGGGGCTGTTTTTATTTTGGGTTTTTTTTTTTTTTTATAGGGGTATTAGTTTAGGTTTAATTTTTTTATTTTGGATAACTTTGTTTATTTTTTCCTGTAATTTTACATTTTTTATTTTTTGTAATTTTTGTTTTTTTCAGGTTGTAGTTTTCTTTTAAAAAGACTGGCTTCTGGGCAGGCTTATCGCCTAGTTGGAAATAAATGTATTTCTAAATATAGCTATATCTTTGAATATATAAAGGTATAGATATCTATTTTACATTATCATTATCAGAAATATATAGAAATATATTTAATAATAATAAAAATAAATCTATGTGAAGAACATAGGAATGTAAAATGTGCATATTGCTCTTCATGTTTTGCGCTTTAGGTCTAACATGGTGTCCGGTTAGTGCACGTGAAGATTTGCTAACCTTAATTAATAAATTATTACAAATTATTATACAGGTACAAATCCCCAAATCCAGTATTCCAAAATCCAAACTTATTTTCGGAAATCCAAACTTTTTAATTAATATTTTTTTAAAATATCAAAAATTACTTTTATTCCCCTCCTTTACGTCTTCTCTGCCTGTGTCTTGGATTTGATTTGTGTGTTCTAAAATGTGAATGCTAATTTATATTACATGCTAATCTATTTAATTACAGTACAGTATTTTCTGATGGTGCAATGTATACACAAGCATTCAAATTATATAGAATTACCTTTAGGTTGCATGTATAAGATATATAATGACATGTAAATATTGCCTTCATGACATTATTGTTATTTACACTTGGTTCCATTCCCTCTCCAAACTGTCCCATTTTAAAGATGCCATATTCCAATATCCAAACTATTCCGAAATCCAAACATTTTACAGTCCCAAGCAGTCTGGTTTTCTACCTGTACATAATGTAAAAAAAATATATTCTGTGGATTATTTCTTTTTTTTTTTTTTACAGTATGTATAATCATTTTTAATTATTAATATTTCTTAATATTTCATATTTAAATAATATGCATTGAGGTTTGCAATTATTCATGTGTGTTAACCTGACACTGCGTAAGACTTAAGGTGCAAAATGTGAAGCGCAATACGCATATTTCTTTCGTAAAATGATGATGATCCATTTCAAATGGGATACATATACCGCCACTAGGAGGAGGCCAATAACCTATACAAGAGCTTAAAAAATCCCTCCCATCTCTATTCAGTTCTGTTCTTGGCCTCTCAGAAGAGGGTTGAGAAAAGAGGTGTTAAAATGTATTGTTTATGGATTTATATTTTGGAGCTCAGACCCTTAATCCCTGGTACTTATCATTCACAAAGAAGATAGTAGAGATCATTAACAGCAGCTAAATGATACAGAGACATAGGAATACCCTGTTATGTGTACGGTATTTCCCTATTGGATTTCAGCCATAACTACCCTCAGGCATCACAGGGACTTGTCCTTAGCCTCCCCCTGTGGGATACAGGTATTTCCTTAAGATATCTTCCTCAGTACCCGTACCAGCACTGGATGGGCTCTCTACTGGATACTGCTGCAGCTACATGCCTGGTAAGCCAGTGGAGTGGTACTACTTCAGGTAAGGAACTTACCACAGACACATACAGCCCAGAGGCTCTTTGTAGGTACTCTGGCACAGGTACAGCATAACCAGGGGCCTGTCCTCCCACTGACACATTTTTCCTCATATTAAGTTATTTATTGAACTATATCAGTCTAGAGGGTACTCTAGGATTATTGACACCCCTTTTGGACCCTTTGGCAGCACAGGGACTACCTTTTCACCAACTTTGTAAAATGGGTGTATGGACCTTTAAGAAAACCGCTGAGAGGCAATCCAGTTAGCTTTGGGGGGGGGGCAGTTTTTTATGTTTGTGGGCATGTTTTATAGTGTGTTTTTTTAACAAACTTTATTTCAGTAAAAAAATTCACTTTGAAAGCATCTCTGAGGCACTGGGCAGTAGCCCCGCCCCCTCATATTCACAGTCTTTTCTTCCTCACTCAGGAGCTGTAGTTGGGAAGGAAACATGCCTTAAAGGGACAGTCAACCCAAAAATTACTGTTACTTATTTAGATTAGTTAATTAACGATCTTTACAGCAAACTGTAGCCCAATTTTCATCTAAATAAACTTTGGCAGAAAATACACTTACTAGATCTCATCTTGTCGCTTTGAAATGGCCGCCTGACCCCTCCTTCTCTGATATCTCCCAAAAGCTTCCACTACAGGATCCTTTCCTTTCGCCCCTGCGCGCTCCTTTGTCTCCCTTCATTCAGTTCAGTGAGACACTCATATGGCACCCCCCTCACACTAAATATCTCCCCTCACTTCACTATTTCCCTCATTCATCCCCACAGCCGCAATTTCAGCTCTCTAGCTGTTCGTACCCGGCACTCACTGCCTCTCATCCATGCTGTGCGCTGTGTGTTACAGAGAATGAGAGGCAGTGAGTGCCGGGCAGGGGGCGATGTGATGTGGGTCTGTGCGTGTAACAGCGATAAGCGGGTCTACAAGCTGTTCTTGCCCGGCACTCACTGCCTCTCATTCTCTGTAATAGTGTATCAGTGAAACATCATACAACTACTGTATGTTAGAAGCAGGTTTTATTTGATAGTTAGATTTTATCAGCTTAACATCCAAGAGGTTAAAAATGAAGGCTCTGTAAGAATCATATTAAATAGTAAAACACAATAACTTCAATAAGACTTCCTTTCAGCAGAACGTTCTGTCTGCACAATCTCTTCCTGTTTTCTCTTGTATTCTTGTGTTTTGTGCTTGTGTAAGGATGGGATGCAGAATGACTTTTACTCTGCACAGTGATTACAGTGAAAGTGTGTGGGTGTGTTTGATAATTCCGTTATACTGATAGAAACTCAAAAATAATAGATAAGAAAATGTAGAAATACTGATATAATCTGGCTCCATTAGCAATATGCTCATTGATGCTAGGTGATACTGAGTTTCCAACACATAGAAACTCAGTATTACCTAGCATCAGTGAGCATATTGCTAATGGAGCCAGATTATATCAGTATTTCTACATGTTCTTATCTATTATTTTTGAGTTTCTATAAGTATAACGGAATTATCAAACACACCCACACACTTACGAGCAGCAGGAGCTGTCTTTCACTGTAATCACTGTGCAGAGTAAAAGTCGTTCTGCATCCCATCCTTACACACGCACAAAACACAAGAACACAAGAGAAAACAGGAAGAGATTGTGCAGACAGAACGTTCTGCTGAAAGGAAGACCTATTGAAGTTATTGTGTTTTACTATTTAATATGATCCTTACAGAGCCTTCATTTTTAACCTCTTGGCTGTTAAGCTGATACAATCTAACTATCATATAAAACCTGCTTCTAACATACAGCAGTTGTATGATGTTTCACTGATACACTATTACAGAGAATGAGAGGCAGTGAGTGCCGGGCAGGAACAGCTTGTAGACCCGGTTATCGCTGTTACACGCACAGACCCACATCACATCGCCCCCTGCCCGGCACTCACTGCCTCTCATTCTCTGTAACACACAGCGCACAGCATGGATGAGAGGCAGTGAGTGCCGGGTACGAACAGCTAGAGAGCTGAAATTGCGGCTGTGGGGATGAATGAGGGAGATAGTGAAGTGAGGGGAGATAGTTAGTGTGAGGGGGTGCCATATGAGTGTCTCACTGAACTGAATGAAGGGAGACACAGAAGCGTGCAGGGGTGAAAGGAAAGGATCCTGTAGTGGAAGCTTTTGGGAGACGTCAGAAAAGGAGAGGTCAGGCAGCCATTTCAAAATGTTACAAAAAGCAGAGTGGGTAGCAATAGCACTACACAAATATATGGAAGGGTATTCCTTATTACCCGATTAGTTATTTTTAATATGCAAGTAGACTAGTGTTGCAAATTAATTTACCCAAGAATTTAGTATAAAAGTGTACCGGTATACCAAATACTGTTGACCTAGTATCAATCCTTAATAGCGCAAAACAACATATGTTACTTTACTAATAGTGTAACGGCTACAATGGCGTCTAGCTAAGCAGTATGCTTGGCAAATGTAGCCGCTCACTCATAGATTTTGAGTAACTTGCATTGATACGTTACCTCTTCAATTGAGGCTAAAGATAATATTGTGGAGTGTAATATTGATCGCTATATTGTATAAACAAGTGGACATATTTATATACTAATAAAATGTAGCAGTGGTATAGCTGATAAATTTAATGATATAAGCTAATGCATAATGAAGTTAATTTATTGATATTCAGCCGGGCATTACTTAGCCAGTACATTCATATATAGACACAGCGTAATCTGACTTAAGATTGTCACTGTTGATATTAATTGGACTATTACAATCTTTATATACAAGCGAACACGAGTATATTTATAAAACTCTACAGTGGGATAATAAATATAACAATACATAAACCAAGTACAGTATGTCACAGTGAAGTTACTGTGGATTGCAGAAGGATCACTATATCGTTTACAAATAAGTGGACATATTCAAACTTGTCTGATTAGATAGTGATATAATCAAAAGATATAACGATATAAGTCAATACATAATAGAAACAATTTATGGACATCCAATCCAACATTATCGAGCAAGTGTAGCTCAGTCACAGATACAGCATAACTTGACACAATATTGATATGGTGTCAGCCTTTGGGATCCTCCTGTGTACAGAGAAATATACACTCAATATCAATCACGTACACAGTAGAGGGTGAGACGAACACATTTGATACAGGATTCAACCACCAATGAACCTAGTTTCCAATAACTGATATTAGTGGATGTATAACTGAGTGTCACAACAAGTGTGACCAGTATAGGAATCAAGTATAAGACTAGGTCCTTTCACAAAAAACACAGTACACCCACAGATTTATTTCCACTGTAATAACTACGAACTGTGATACAAGCAGACTAAGCGCCTGAAAGATTATAAAATCTAAATATTTAGTATCCGGATTTATGCATTGAGTAAACATGACAACTAAATATTAACACTAACTGTGTGAAATTAAAACTTCAACACCTTATGGTGTTCAATTCTGGAACATCACCAATCGAAGCGGTATTTAATTATAGTGTTCTAACCTATCTAATAATAACCATTTGCATTGCAATAAAATGCATATATACCTACGATAAAAGTGTTATAACCCAGCAGTACCCAAAATTAGACCTAAGCTTCATGCGAGTGATGAGAACCCACTGTATAAAAACTGCATAACTATTCCAAAACCTAATAGGTGATAAATCAATGTGCCAGACTTAAAAATAATCTGTAGCTTAATAAGTGTTCTAGTACAAGAACACCACCAATATATGACACATTAGATCAAACTCATGTGCAAATACCAACCGATCTAGTTATAAGTATATTCAAGCACTGGTGCAATATTTAGATAGGGTCGATTTGGGTACACCTTTTTACCCACCAACTATACAAAGGCACAATAGTGCACCAGCATATATCTGGACCTGAATGTACCAACTTTTCACTAGTTTGAATAGTGGGACAGAACACATGACCACCACCAATTGTCATCAAACATACGACAAATATAGCAACAATTTTTAACACAAGATAAAGATAAGCTTTCCTCCCCGAGTTGGGAGTGCATTCACAATATTAGAATCTTCCTCTAATCATTGCGTACACATACATATATTCTTAAATTAATAGCTAGTGATGCAAAATCTAGTCTTCTTGTTATTTTAATCTCACCATGCACACATACCTATATTTTATTTTATAGAGATTATTATATATAATAAAAGTTAAGTTTTAATCCAACAAACTCTTACTCTATGTTTGCCTTCCAAGGTTGATGTTTTCTAATTAAAGGGTTACAGAAGTGCTACTCAAGTGCATTCTTTTGAGTACAGAGACCCCTCTCAGGGCTTTTCTGACTTTATGTAACAGCCATTTCAAAATGGCCAGATGAGATCTAGTAAGTGTATTTTCTGCCAAAGTTTATTTAGATAAAAATTGGGCTACAGTTTGCTGTAAAGATCGATAATTAACTAATCTAAATAAGTAACAGTAATTTTTGGGCTGACTGTCCCTTTAAGAGTTCCAGTTCAGTGTTCTGCAAAAGAATCCTGTTCATAAGGGTGATCCTGTCACTGGAGGGGGTGAGTACACATGCAGGAGATGACAGGGGGTCCCTTAGAGTCACTTTCTGAGGAAAGTTACCTTAGGGCCTAGGTATTCCCTTCTATAGTGTGTGTGTTAGGGAAATCACTTACTTAGTGTAGAGGGTCCTCTACCATTTTCTGTGCTCACTGTCAAACTATTATTTAATGTTCTGTTACAGTGTGAGAATTGTTTTTTTGCACACTGTGGAATCCAGTGAATCTGTTCCTACTGAATCTATGCCTAACACTATGGCCCCTATTTATCAAGCCGTCAACCGCAAATACGCTGGAATTTTGCAGAGTATTTGTGGCAAGCCTGATTCGCCTTATTTATCAAAGACTACAGTTCGGCAAAAGCAGAATTTTGTGACGTAACATACAATCCGCCGGTCTCAGTCCGACGCAGATCGATGCTTACGTCACTACAGATGTTCCGAATGCAAATTCGGCACTATCTGACTACTTTTGCTAGTTATCAAAATTCTACCAGGTACGCTCGCCACTATTCCGGCCCAGCGTACCTGGTTTTCAATCCGCCTCCCTGGAGGCGGCGTATGCCATAGGAATCAATGGGAGTCTGAAAGCAGCGAAAGCTCATGCTCGCTGCTGCCCGATATCCCATTGATTCCTATGGGAGAATAAAAGTTATGTTTACACCTAACACCCTAACATGTACCCCGAGTCTAAACACCACTAATCTGCTGCCCCCTACACTGCCGCCACCTACATTATACTTATTAACCCCTAATCTGCCGCCCCCTTTTCTATTTTAAATATTTTTCTAATGTTTGTAAATATTTTTTTATTTTTTGTAACTTAGTTCTTTTTTATTTTTTGTACTTTAGTTAGTTTATTTCATTGTATTTATTTGTAGGTATTGTATTTAATTAATTTATTGATAGTGTAGTGTTAGGTTTAATTGTAGATAATTGTAGGTAGTTTATTTAATTTATTTATTGATAGTGTAGTGTTAGGCTTAATTGTAACTTAGGTTAGGGTTTATTTTACAGGTAATTTTGTAATTATTTTAACTAGGTAGCTATTAAATAGTTCTTAACTATTTAATAGCTATTGTACCTGGTTAAAATAATTACAAAGTTGCCTGTAAAATAAATATTAATCCTAAAATAGCTACAATATAATTATAATTTATATGTTAGCTATATTAGGGTTTATTTTACAGGTAAGTATTTAGCTTTAAATAGGAATAATTTATTTAATAAGAGTTAATTTATTTAGTTAGATTTAAATTATATTTAACTTAGGGGGGTGTTAGGGTTAGGGTTAGAATTAGCTTTAGGGGTTAAAAAATTTATTAGAGTAGCGGTGAGGTCCGGTCGGCAGATTAGGGGTTAATGCTTGAAGTTAGGTGGAGGCGATGTTAGGGAGGGAAGATTAGGGGTTAATACTATTTATTATAGGGTTATTGAGGCGGGAGTGAGGCGGATTAGGGGTTAATACATTTATTATAGTAGCGGTGAGGTCCGGTCGGCAGATTAGGGGTTAATAAGTGTAGGTAGGTGGAGGCGACGTTGGGGGTGGCAGATTAGGGGTTAATAAATATTATGTAGGTGTCGGCGGTATTAGGGGCAGCAGATTAGGGGTACATAGGGATAACGTAGGTGGCAGCGGTGTGCGGTCGGCAGATTAGGGGTTAAAAATTTTTAATAGAGTGGCGGCGATGTGGGGGGCCTCGGTTTAGGGGTACATAGGTAGTTTATGGGTGTTAGTGTACTTTAGAGCACAGTAGTTAAGAGCTTTATGAACTGGCGTTAGCCCAGAAAGCTCTTAACTCCTGACTTTTTTCTGCGGCTGGAGTTTTGTCGTTAGATTTCTAACGCTCACTTCAGCCACGACAATAAATACCGGCGTTAGAAAGATCCCATTGAAAAGATAGGATACGCAATTGACGTAAGGGGATCTGCGGTATGGAAAAGTCGCGGCTGCAAAGTGAGCGTTAGACCCTTTCTTGACTGACTCCAAATACCAGCGGGCAGTAAAAACCAGCGTTAGGAGCCTCTAATGCTGGTTTTGACGGCTACCGCCAAACTCTAAATCTAGGCGTTAGTTTTTTAAATTATTCACAAGGATAAGGCTGTACTTCATACTTAATATGAATTTCTTCCTATGGTAGTTACTTTGGAAAATATAAATCAGGAGATTGTTGTTCCTTCTTTGTGTCCAGATTAGGGATGGGTGAATGTGTAAATTTTCGAATTTCGAATGTAGAACGAATGTTATTACCGAAATTCGAATTCTAAATCTGAATGTCAAAAAGAACGAATATTCTTAAAAATTTTAAAATCAAATGTTATTTACAGTTTTCGAATGTCACTTTCGAATTCGAATGTTTATAATTATATCAAATGTCCACATTCGAAATTTCGAATTTAACATTCTATTTAACAAATACTATTCAGAAGTTCAGTAGTTCATGTGGTAGGGCGGGAATCTAGTAAATTGATACATAATAGATACAAATATATAATTTCGAATGTTTCCATATAGAATATTGCATAATTCGAATATTACATTTAAAGAAAGCATTAGAAATACTATTACAAACATATAAATTCGAATTTTTCGAATTCGAATATAAATTCGAATTTTTCGAATTCGAATATTGCATAATTCGAATATTACATTTAAAGAAAAAGCATTAGAAATACTATTACAATCTAAATTCGAATTTTTCGAATTCGAATACACGTATTGCATAATTCGAATATTATATTTAAAGAAAAAGCATTAGAAATACTATTACAATCTAAATTCGAATTTTTCGAATTCGAATATTGCATAATTCGAATATTACATTTAAAGAAAAAGCATTAGAAATACTATTACAATCTAAATTCGAATTTTTCGAAAAGAATATTTTCGAATGTAATCGTAAAATTCGAAACCGAACATTTGAAAATCGAATGTTAGAATGTGATGTAAACATTCAAAATTTGATTCGAACGAACGAATGTGTTAAAATTCGTGCCGTTTTTCGAATGTTGCGAAACATTCGCCCATCCCTAGTCCAGATCCTACTAACTCTAATGAGTGAATCTTACATAATATTAATGTGGTCAGCACTTTGAAGTACTATCTACAAGCTACTAAAGAATTCAGACAATCTTCTGGTTTGTTTATACTACTCTGGGACTCTTGAGGGGCAGAAGGCTACTAAGGTAGCGCTGGCCTCTTGGTTCAAACAAATAATTTACAAGGCTTACTTGGTGGTCTCCTCCTAAGCGTATCACAGCTCATTCTACAAGATTAGTTGCAATTTAGTAATTTTTTTAAAATGATGTATCTTTGGAGCAGATTTGCAAAGCTGCAACATGGTCTTCTCTGCATACTTTTTCCAAATGTTATCGTTTTGATGTTTTTGCTTCTAAGCAAGCAGTTTGTGGCAGGAAAGTCCTTCAGACCGCAGTGTCAGCTAAATAGGAACTCCCACCCTTTCCGTAACATGCTTCAGTATTAATCCCATATGTTATGGAGGACTATGGACCATCATCATTTTACGAAATAAAATATATGCTTACCTGATAAATTATTTTCTTTTGGAATGATGATGGTCCATAGGCCCCGTCCTTTTCAATTTTGGGCAACAGTTTTAATGACACCTCTAAAGACCATGCTTTTTCTTTCCTATCTATATGTTTTCTATATTCTGCTTGGCTATACATTGAACTAAATACAGATGGGAGGTGGGAGGGATTTTAAGCTCTTGTATGGGTTCTTGACCTCCTCCTAGTGGCGGGAAATATATCACATATGTTATGGAGGACTATGGACCATCATCATTCAGAAAGAATTTAGTTTTTCAGGTAAGCATACATTTTGTTTTTACATACAAAAAAATATTTTTTATTATTAAATATGTATATGTATATATATATATATATATATATATATAAATAAATAAATATATATATATGAAAATATGTGATAATGCTAATGTAAAATAGATATCTATACCTATATATCTATAGGAATAGATATACAGGTATAGGTATATACAGGTATAGGTATATACAGGTATAGGTATATACAGGTATAGGTATATACATAAGACCATTGGAATTTAAAATATGAATAACTCCTTAGGGCAGGATAGGTGTTAGGTTTTTTTCTTCTGCGTTCTCTATTGACTTCTATGGGGAAAATACGTTAAAAAAGTTGCAAAGTCCTTCGGTTAGTGTGCATGAGGTATTGTTTACGCCAAACTTTTCATTTTTAACTTGTAACATGTGCGTTACCCGACGCAGAAAAAGTTTGCTTCTATCAAAGTTTATGCTTGAGCAAAATGCTAAATAGTGTGCAATTTATAATCTGACCATTTATGTGTTCAGATAGCTCCCAGTAGTGCATTGCTGCTATTTCAACAAATGATGCGAAGTGGATAGTTGTTTCAAATTGAACGCTCTATCTGAATCATGAAAGAAAACAACTTGGTTTCATGTCCCATTTTAATCTAGCTTTAATTTACTGTTTAAAGGATTACAAACTTTTAACTTTTTTTTTAATCTAAACACACATTTTTCAAATTACTTGCATAACATAAAACATACAAACCTAAAATTTTGTCAAAACGATGCCTCAGTAACGTTTAAATACAATTTTTATTTTTAGTGTAAAACGTCATGTCATCCAGCCCTTTTTTTAGCCCCTACGTGTATGCAACACTAACCAATAGTTTGCTCCTCTTTTGCATATAATTATTTAGTCAATAGCATGCACAAAAATCAATCACCAAGTAGCGCATGCGCATTCTGAGTTACTCACGCCACAATTTAATTGACATTGTATGGAAGAACGCATGCGCAATTTAAATATCAATCGATGCGATAGTCTATCCAGACTTTCTACGCAGAACCTGTTAAAAAATCAATAAATCCCTATGCGAGATCATCATAGGGGAGATCGAAAGAGCGGGTCTGTGCAGGAGCCGGTCTGGAAATTACTGACATAGATAATGACGCATGCGCAATTGAAAATACGGTTGCCATCTTTAAACTGCGGTTTGCAAAACCGATTGGCTAGAAGCATCTGCTACCCACGGAGTGGGTTTGGAAAGAAATATTTTTTAGAAAACGGATCACAGCTGTAAGGTAAGGAATCGAAAAAGACATGCTATGGGAAATATGTTTAAAAAGGTTTAAAAAAAGTAAACAAAAAAAGTAAAATTTATCTTACAGTGGTCCTTTAATATCCCTTTATTATTTTTGAGCGCAGTCACTTGTAAATTCATCTGTAACCAGTTTGAAGGCTCTCAAGCTTATTGTTTAAAGATTACATGAAAATAAACACAACAAAAGGTTTTTTTTTTACAATACCTGTCCATGAGGCTTGAGTTGTGTTTATTTCCATGCTTACTAAACAAAGAAATCCAGCAAATCAATATAATTCATAATTCATGCAAATATAGAGGAGTATTATAATGTACTCCAAGAGAAAAGTCAGTTTTACCTATGAAAACCATTTACATGTTTTGTATATCAAGGGATATTACATAAGGCTTGTGCACCCTTGTGTGTGTGTGTTTGATTGCACCCTTGTATATTAGTGTGTTTGATTGAAAGCATGCATTTTCATAATTGCCAACATTTGAAAAAAATTTCCAGGGACACTTTGTTGCTATCAATTACCTGCATGAAAACGTTTACCACACCCCCTGTCCTAAAGTTCCACCCACTTGACTAAACCCACATAATTAGCATAATTTAGCTCCAACTATTTATGTCACCGATACACAAACTGTCACCTAGATTTAGAGTTTTGCGGCCAAAGGGGTGCGTTAGCTACGCGTCTTTTTTTTCTAGCGCTGCTTCTAAACAACGCTGGTATTTAGAGTTCTCTGAAGGGCTGCGTTAGGCTCCAAAAAGGGAGCGTAAAGGCATATTTTCAGCCACTTCAACCCTCAATACCAGCGTTGCTTACGGTAGCGGCTAGCTTGAAAAACGTGCTCGTGCACGATTCCCCCATAGGAAACAATGGGGCAGTTTGGGCTGAAAAAAAACACCTGCAAAAAAGCAGCGTTCAGCTCCTAACGCAGCCCCATTGTTTCCTATGGGGAAACAGTTTCTAAGTCTGCACCTAAAACCCTTACATGTATCCTGAGTCTAAACACCCCTAACCTTACACTTATTAATGCCTAATTTGCCGCCATCGCTATCGCTGACACCTGCATTATATTATTAACCCCTAATCTGCCGCTCCGGACACCGCCGCAACCTACATTATCCCTATGAACCCCTAATCTGCTGCCCCTAACACCGCCGACCCCTATATTATATTTATTAACTCCTAATCTGCCCCCCCATGTCGCAGCTACCTTACCTACACTTATTAACCCCTAATCTGCCGACCGGACCTCGCCGCTACTATAATAAATGTATTAACCCCTAAACCGCCGCACTCCCGCCTCGCAAACCCTATAATAAATAGTATTAACCCCTAATCTGCCCTCCCTAACATTGCCGACACCTAACTTCAAGTATTAACCCCTAATCTGCTGACCAGACCTTGCCGCAACTCTAATAAATGTATTAACCCCTAAAGCTGTCTAACCCTAACCCTAACGCCCCCCTAAATTAAATATAATTTTAATCTAACAAAATAAACTAACTCTCATTAACTAAAGTATTCCTTTTTAAAACTAAATACTTACCTGTAAAATAAACCATAATATAGCTACAATATGACAAATAATTATATTGTAGCTATTTTAGGATTTATATTTATTTTACAGGCAACTTTGTATTTATTTTAACTAGGTACAATAGCTATTAAATAGTTATTTACTATTTAATAACTACCTAGTTAAAATAATTACAAAATTACCTGTAAAATAAACCCTAACCTAAGTTACAATTAAACCTAACACTACACTATCATTAAATAAATTAAATAAATTACCTACAATTACCTACAATTAAATAAACTAAACTAAATTACAAAAAAACAAACAAACACTAAATTCCAAAAAATAAAAAAAGATTACAAGAATTTTATGATTGAATCAGCCAATCAGATTCAAGTTCAATCCAATTGGCTGATCCAATCAGCCAATCAGATTCAGCTCGCATTCTATTGTCTGTTCCGATCAGCCAATAGAATGCAAGCTCAATCTAATTGGCTGATTCAATCAGCCAATCAGATTTTCCCTACCTTAATTCCGATTGGCTGATAGAATCCTATCAGCCAATCGGAATTCGAGGGACGCCATCTTGGATGACGTCACTTAAAGGAACCTTCATTCGTCGTGTAGTCATCGGGGAAGGAGGATGTTCCGCGCCGGAGGTCTTAAAGATGGAGCCGCTCCTTGTCGGATGGATGAAGATAGAAGATGCCGCTTGGATGAAAATGTCTGCCGGTCCAGATGTCCTCTTCTGCCCGGATAGGATGAAGACTTCTGCCCCTCCGGATGTCCTCTTTTGGTCCATCGGTGACCGGCTGGGTGAACACGGCTCAAGGTAGGGAGATCTTCAGGGGGTAGTGTTAGGTTTATTTAAGGGGGGTTTGGGTTAGAGTAGGGGTATGTGGGTGGTGGTTTGTAAGGTTGGGGGGTGGTATTGTGGGGTTTTTTTTACAGGCAAAAGAGCTGATTACTTTGGAGCATGCCCCTATCATGCATATACCTTTAAGGAGATTGATCACCTGCTTGCATCCTCCCTATAAAGCCTTACTTTTCCCATAATTCATTGCTTGGTAATTTGAATCCTTGCTAGATTCACTAGCTGCTCTTTTGCCCAGCCGTTTCCTGAATTGAGGATTATCCTTTTTTGTCTTTATCTCCCATTACGGATACAACATATCATTTCTTGCTAATACTGTGAGTATTTTGGGACTTCCACTCAGAAAGACTTTTAACTCTAACTGCATAATTCTACAAATATGTGTAACTACGAGTTAAAAGGATCATTCTAAACTTGTTGCAAATGTTACCTATCTAACTTCATCAGCTAACCCCCTGGTTCAGCTGCACGGCTTCAGTTGCCGTTACCATTGTTTTTCAGTCTCACTATTTCCTTCCACTGTACTGCCGGATCTACTTTTCTGTATTGCAGACACGCAGCCTGCTCTCTCCACTCTGTCTCAGAGCAGCACCGGAGCATAACGTTCCTCTCACTCTCTCTTGATCTGTTCAAGTCTCCAAGTTATAAATTAACAAAAGTAAGTACCGGACTTACAGTTATTCCTATCACTCTGATATATCTTCAGACTTAAGTTATGTGTACACATTGGTTAACGGTATCAGAAATGTTCACTCTTAATTACCTTTACAGTGTAACTTACCTTGTAACAATTGTTGCTGTTAAGTAGTGTGCTGCCAGAAGTGATTTACCAGTCTAGTTCTTATAAACACTTCTAAAACACTACTTATATAGTAATTGCTTGCTTCACAATTCTGGATTATTTCAGTCATATTTCAGATCTGAATCAAGCTACAAAAAACATAATTTGAACGCATAAATATATTATGTTAACCAAGTTCTTTGTATCTCTCATCTGCAAAAATAGATTCAACACCGCTGCTTAGCATTACATATTACCAAGCCTAAAAAATGGATCCTGCAGATATCACTACACACATGCAAAACCTTTCACAGAGAGTTGACCAATTAGGACAAGGTTTAAGGGAATTGCAGATACAAAATGAAACATTGAGAACAGTAATTAAAGATACTGTAACTACAAAATCTGCTACTACAGATTCACATCCTGAACCCATTGTAAGCCCCCCAGACAAGTTTTATGGGGATAGATCTCAATTTCGTAGTTTTACAAATGCATGTTATTTGCTATTTGATTTAAAACCCAGATCATACTATAATGACAGACAAAAGGTTCTCACGGTTATTTCTTTTTTACGTGCTGAACCAAGAGCATGGGCAAAAACATTCTATGAGACGAATGACCCTATTCTAAATTCATTAGACTCCTTTTTTGCAGCCATGGCAAATCTGTATGATGATCCTCAAAAACAATTAACCGCTGAAAATAATTTGCGATCATTAAAACAACTAAAAAGGCCAGTAGAGGAGTATATTTCAGATTTCAAAAGATGGGCTATGGATAGTGAATGGAACAATATTAGTTTAAAAAACCAATTTCGGTTAGGCTTGTCTGAAGCTTTAAAAGACGAGTTAGCTAGAACAGAGCTCCCTGAAACTTTAGAAAACCTTATGACACTATCGATATCAATTGATAGGAGATTGAGAGAGAGGAAAAAAGAGAGGGGGATAGTAGACATACCCAAACATAAACAGTATATACCCACACAAAAAACCTCAGAAGAACCAATGGACATTGGCGTGGTTAGAGGACCACTTACACCAGAAGAAAAGGCCAGAAGGAAGCTGAACAATCTATGTCTGTATTGTGGATAAAAAGCACATGGATTGAAAGACTGTCCTAATCTCTTAAAGAATAAAAGATGCAACATGGGAATGTCCACAGCACAATTTGCTTAAAAAGTATCTTTATTGACAAAAGATAGAGCGACGTTTCGTGACTACTGTCACTTAATCATGCTATACATACAATACTCAGAGGTGGTTCTTTTAAACAGTTATCATGGCGCCAATACATTTTACTCTTGAGCGCCACCTGCTGCACGAAATATCTTACTCTTCAAACTTTCAAAATGTATAAAATTTACAACAAGATACTTTTTGTTAAAGATACATAGTTTAAACATTTTTACAGCAGACATACTATCCTACAACATTTAAAGCAGTGATAACTAACCCTGATGACAGTACTACATATCTACATACCATTATAAATCAAATTTAATTAAACCTATTCTTCACCAAAAGACTGACCAATCAAAGTCCCTATTCATACCATGTGGTACTAATGATCCCAATCTATGAATCCAATGCATTTCTTTTTGTTTCAATATTTTCTCACGGTCACCACCCATTCTCTGCGGACCCACATAGTCTATAACCTGCCATCGGAGCTGACTGATACTGTGTCCTTTCTCTAGGAAATGATTGGATACAGGTGCCTCCCTGTTCCCACATCTAATATTGGAGCGGTGCTGGCTAAGCCTATCTTTCACCTTTCTTACCGTCTCTCCAATATAGATGAGGGAACACGGACACTTAATTAAATAAATTGCATATGTGGTGTCACAAGTGAAGAAATTCCTAATAGTGTACCTTTTACCACTCCTAGGGTGAACAAACTCGAGCACAGTATTTTGCCTGGCAGCTGTTCTACATATTGCTGAGGATTGATTAACACTGCCCTAGAACGTGCAGCCGGCATTTTGCAAGATTTCAAATTTAAAGATGGATCTTGTTGGCAAGTCTCCTGTGGGAGGTAATATGTTTGCATACTCAGAGGCCGATGCAGTTCGAATAACGACCCTGACCAGGGGGTCTCGAGACTTCCTAAGAGTTAACCCAGTTGATGAACTTACCAAACAATATGAAAAGTTGCGATACAGGAATACAGCCTGGGACCTGCATATAACAACCCTTGCAGAATACTATCGTGTTAAGAGGATCCCGAGGGGGTTACGAATGAGCACTTGCCCTACTTTGTTGAAAAATAACAAAGAATACTGTGACAAGTTTGAGGCAATTATCAACAAGTGCTCATTTGATTTAATTGTACATACAGTGGAATCCCTTACCAAGGAAATGGCTAAACAAGAAATGGAACTGGCTACCGTCAAAGAGGAACTTTCCGGCCAAATCTCTGAGGAAGATCTTAAAAATCTGATAACACAGACAGATGAAAGAATGGATCGCCTACAAAAAGAGCTAAAAGAAAGAAAGCGGACGAAGTTTGTTCGGGATGAACAAGATTACTTACAAGGCTGGGTCTACAGATGGCGACAGGGTCCCCATGGCAACCAGGGTAAACAAACCAGAGGTAGACGTACGACCAATCAGCAACATAAGAAAGCCGCATGTGATACGGAAGGCGACTCGACGGATGTGACGTCAAGTTCCACGAGTCTGAGCGAAAGCGATACAAGCGGAGAGCGGGTAGAAAGCACCGCAAGAAAGGCACCGGTTAGGAAATCCAACCGGAGGGGCGGAGGACATCAGAGGAATCGACAGTAGTGAACATATCTGGAGTCACACTGGATGATGGTGAGCTAGCACTCCTCAATAGAGGACTTTCGTTTTGCCCAAGCAAACAGACTGACTTTTTTGAAATAAATAAAGATCTGAATAGGTTCTACAGGAACATTAAATTGAGAGTACAATTTGGTGATGTGAGTGCAAAGCATAATACCCCCGATAAAGATTCTGGAAATTGGACTCTTAAAAAGTTGGGTCTATGGAAAAAGAGTAATTATACACCATTAATCCATAACGATAGTATAAATACGTTTATACAACTTGTGAATTTAGACGTAAATAAATTACAACACCAGGTCCTTAGAGATGGTAAGAAGGTAAAAAGTAATGTAAATAATGTTGAAAAGAAAGCATTACAGTCCTTTCAGGGTAAATTGAAAAATGTTATCCTGAAGGGAGCCGATAAGGGAGGGGCATCTGTGGTTATCGATAGACAGTACTACATTAGGGAAATCAGACAACAACTGGATGACCCTGAAACATATAAGAAATTGTCACAAAATCCTGTTCATAGGATACAAAAAGAATTATTGGCCTGCCTGGAGAGGGCAGTAAAGGTTGGGGTGATTGACTTAAAATTGAGAGATTTTTTATACAATAAGTCACCAAGAACACCGTTTTTTTATACTATACCAAAGATTCACAAAAACCTTGCTGCTCCTCCAGGCAGGCCAATTATTTCCAGTATAGATTCTGCCTTTTCTAATGTATCTATTTTTATTGACAAATTGTTGCAGCCTGAGGTCGTAAAATGTAGTTCATACATCAAAGACACAGGTGATTTTTTGCAAAAGGTGAGAGAATTGCATTTACCTAGCGACAGCTTTGTATTGTATACATTAGATGTTAAGAGCCTCTATACCTGCATAAAGCATGAGACAGGTATGGGGGTTATTAAGAAAATTTTACATGTAAATGGGGGTTATACCCCACAACAAAATGTTTTCATAGAAGAATTATTGGGCTTGATTCTGTACTGGAATTACTTTATGTTTCAGGATGATTGGTATATACAGATAAGACTGCCATGGGGTCCAACGTGGCCCCATCATACGCCAATTTATTTATGAGCATGATTGAAGAGAATATAGTTTATGAAAATAAATGGTTTAAAGACTATGGAGGAGCCTGGTGGCGCTTCATAGACGATATATTTGGCGTTTGGTGGGGCCCCGTGGACTCCCTGGTTCAATTTGTAACAGACCTTAATTCTTCTGTGAGAAATTTGGAATTTACACTGAATCACAGTGAGGAGAGTATCATGTTTTTGGACACTAGAGTGTATAAGAAAGGTCCTAAATTGGAATTTGATTTATATTCAAAAGAAACAGATAGGAATACATTGCTAGAATTCAATAGTTTCCATCCACGTCATTTGGTAGAATCCTTACCTAAGAGTCAGTTGATGAGAGTCAACCGTATCGTGTCAGAGACAGATAATCTAAATAAAAGGATCAAAGAAATGCAAGAAAAATTCCGCAATAGAGGTTACCCCCAACATGTATTAGATAAATGCAGCAATAACCTTACCACTAATAAAGATCATAAGGAGAAGAACAAGAGAATGATTTTTACATCACAGTTTAGTGCCCATGGGAGGAAAATAGCTAAAATCATTAATAAACATTGGCCTATTTTACAGAGGTGTAATAATGACATTGTTGAATTTAAAGAGAGACCAATTATGGCCTATAAAAGGGTAAAGAATTTGAGGGACTACTTTGTGAAGTCTGACATAGGACCAGCTAAGCAGTTACAGCAGAGTCATTTAACTAAGAAGAATATAGGATGTTATCCTTGTTTAGGATGCATTAGTTGTAATTCAGTAATAAGGGGCAAAGAGTTTGTTCACCCTAGGAGTGGTAAAAGGTACACTATTAGGAATTTCTTCACTTGTGACACCACATATGCAATTTATTTAATTAAGTGTCCGTGTTCCCTCATCTATATTGGAGAGACGGTAAGAAAGGTGAAAGATAGGCTTAGCCAGCACCGCTCCAATATTAGATGTGGGAACAGGGAGGCACCTGTATCCAATCATTTCCTAGAGAAAGGACACAGTATCAGTCAGCTCCGATGGCAGGTTATAGACTATGTGGGTCCGCAGAGAATGGGTGGTGACCGTGAGAAAATATTGAAACAAAAAGAAATGCATTGGATTCATAGATTGGGATCATTAGTACCACATGGTATGAATAGGGACTTTGATTGGTCAGTCTTTTGGTGAAGAATAGGTTTAATTAAATTTGATTTATAATGGTATGTAGATATGTAGTACTGTCATCAGGGTTAGTTATCACTGCTTTAAATGTTGTAGGATAGTATGTCTGCTGTAAAAATGTTTAAACTATGTATCTTTAACAAAAAGTATCTTGTTGTAAATTGTATAAATTTTGAAAGTTTGAAGAGTAAGATATTTCGTGCAGCAGGTGGCGCTCAAGAGTAAAATGTATTGGCGCCAAGATAACTGTTTAAAAGAACCACCTCTGAGTATTGTATGTATAGCATGATTAAGTGACAGTAGTCACGAAACGTCGCTCTATCTTTTGTCAATAAAGATACTTTTTAAGCAAATTGTGCTGTGGACATTCCCATGTTGCATATTGTTATAGTGGAATTGGGCAGATTTCCACGGTCGACACGAGCACAGTATTTTGCCTGGCAGCTGTTCTACATATTGCTGAGGAAAGAATAAAAGAGGTAAAATACACCAGAATTATTCAATGTTCAATTCTCATATTGCTACTTCCCATTACTGTTCTCTTTCTGTTATTTTACAGTGGGACCATCATCAGATTAAGGTTCAAGCCATCATTGATTCTGGCGCATCTGGTGCTTTCATTGATTGTTAGGTTGTTAACATAAATAAAATACATACTATAAAAAAATCTTCTCCTGTTGTTTTGCGGGTTTTTGATGGCACTTCCTCCTCATACGGACCTATCACTACACATACCATACCACTTCTTGTTTCAACTCATGAAGGGCATAGTGAGTATTTATCCTTTGATGTTACTACCTCACCTCTATTCCCTATAGTAGTAGGGTTGAATTGGTTGCGTACACATCAACCCCATATACAATGGTCTGACCTATCACTCACATTTCCTTCACAATATTGCAAAAAGCATTGTTATTCTCACTGTAATTTATTGGTAACTAATACTGAGACCATTCCTAAAGTATACCATAACTATCTAGATGTGTTTGATAAAAAAGAAGCAGAGACACTCTCTCACAGCCTGAGTTAAAAGATTTAAAGCAATATCTTGACGAAAACCTCAAAAAAGGTTTTATCACACCCTCAACCTTGCCAGCAGAGGCTGGGGTGTTCTTTGTTCGGAACAAAGATGATACACTAAGACCTATTATAGATTACAGGGCTCTGAATAAAGTTACTAGAAAAAACAGGTACCCCCTCCCACTTATCCATGAATTACTGGAAAGACTATCCTCTGCTAAAATATACACCAAATTAGATCTCAGAGGTGCCTATAATTTGGTTAGGATACGTAGTGGGGATGAATGGTTAACAGCGTTCCGTACCAGGTATGGCCTATTTGAGTACAGGGTCATGCCATTCGGGCTTTGTAATGCCCCTGCGACTTTTCAGTTTTTTGTTAATGATATTTTCCATGACCTCCTAGATGTATATATGATCATCTACCTAGATGATATCTTGATCTATTCACAAACTTTAGATCAACATATTCAAAATGTCAGGACTGTATTGGAGAGGTTAAGAAGGCATCAATTATTCGCAAAGCCCGAGAAGTGTTTATTTCATGTCACAGAATTTTCCTTTCTTGGTTATCGGATTAGTCCACAGGGTATTAAAATGCAAGATGACAAGGTGTCCACCATCACCAATTGGCCAACACCCACATCTAAACAACATGTCCAAATATTTCTTGGATTTTCTAATTTTTATAGGAAATTCATCAGTGGATTTTCCTCCATTGTGAAACCACTCACTAGATTAACAGGAAAAAATACAAAATTAATTTGGACTACTGAAGCTGAAGACGCCTTTCAGTTATTAAAAAACAAATTCACTACTGCACCTATATTGCACTTCCCGGATCATACTTTGCAATATATTCTCAAGGTTGATGCAAGTGACTACGCAGTTGGTGCTATCTTATCACAGAGACAGTCTATAGAGTCACCTCTACATCCAATAGCCTTTTATTCCAGAGCTATGACAACTTCTGAATTAAATTACCCCATAGGGGAAAAAGAGCTCCTTGCCATAAAAACCTCATTGGAGCATTGGAGGCACCTTCTAGAAGGCACAGAGAAACCGATAGTAATCTATACCAATTACAAGAACATCGAGTATCTACAAACAAATAGAACCCTCTCCGCGAGACAAGTTCGTTGGAGTCTATACTTCGCTAGATTCCACTATATCATCGTTCACCGTCCAGGTTCTCGTAATGGAAAGGCTGACGCTCTGTCTCGACTGCCTGTCCCTCTAGCATCACTTTCTAAACCCTCAACTGTAATACCGACAGAACAAATCATTGCCTTAAATAGCACCATCCAGGACCAAATACGTACTGCCCAAGAAAATGATACCGACCTTCCTCGTTTGTCCCTGAGAAAGGATACTGATAATCTGCATTATCCTGATGATCTCTTATATATTCCTCCATCTGAACAAGACAAGGTAATCCATTTAGTACATGATACACTACTTGCTGGACATATGATACATGATACACTACTTGCTGGACATATGCTGGACCCATACCCTCTTCACCATGGTCTGAAGTAGCTATGGACTTTATCGTCGAATTGCCTAAATCCTCTAATCACACCACAATACTCGTTGTTGTAGACCATTTCACTAAAATGGCACATTTTATTCCTACGTCTAAATTACCTTCAGCTTCTTTAACTGCTCAATTGTTCCTCACCAACATTGTAAAACTACATGGACTTCCTAAATCAATTACTACAGACAGAGGATCCCAATTTACATCCAGATTCTGGAGACAATTGTGCACAACTCTTGGGATCACAAGGAACCTATCCTCTGCATACCACCCACAATCCAACGGCCAGACAGAAAGGGTAAATCAGGTACTAGAGCAATATTTAAGATCTTATTGTTCTCACCAACAAACATCCTGGTTTGATTACCTACCCTATGCTGAGTTCACATATAATAACACAATCAACTCATCTACTAAATACACTCCATTTTTTGCGAATTATGGATTCAATCCTGCCTTTCATCCATTTTCAAATCATTCAAGCAACTTAGTGTCTGTTCAAGAACTCACTAACAGCCTCTCGCAGATCCACACCAACCTCAAAACTAATATCGCTGAAGCTCAAGGACAACAAAAACATTACTACGATCTTAGACATAGTAAACCACCTGAGTACAAAAAGGGTGATAAAGTATGGTTGTCAACCAAACATCTAAGATTAAATGCTCCCAGTAAGAAAATGACTTCCTTATTCATTGGTCCCTATCAAATTACTCGTATAATTAACAGTAATGCTGTTACATTGGATCTCCCTAGTGAATTATGAATTCATCCGACCTTTCACGTCTCCTTACTGAAGCCCTATACTCTCATTAGGGGTGAACCATTACCACTCAAACATTCTGTTATCACTGATCAACTTGACTATGAGGTCGCTCTCATGAAGAGGACTCCTGGGAACCCTCAACAAATCTTTCTGCCGATCGCTTGTTTGCCTTGTTTCATAACAGACACCCTGATAGACCCTCTCCTTGAACCCCGGAGGGTTTCCTTTTGAGTGGGGGTACTGTCATGCATATACCTTTAATGAGATTGATCACCTGCTTGCATCCTCCCTATAAAGCCTTACTTTTCCCATAATTCATTGCTTGGTAATTTGAATCCTTGCTAGATTCACTAGCTGCTCTTTTGCCCAGCCATTTCCTGAATTGAGGATTATCCTTTTTTGTCTTTATCTCCCATTACGGATACAACATATAATTTCTTGCTAATACTGTGAGTATTTTGGGACTTCCACTCAGAAAGACTTTTAACTCTAGCTGCATAATTCTACAAATATGTGTAACTACGAGTTAAAAGGATCATTCTAAACTTGTTGCAAATGTTACCTATCTAACTTCATCAGCTAACCCCCTGGTTCAGCTGCACGGCTTCAGTTGCCGTTACCATTGTTTTTCAGTCTCACTATTTCCTTCCACTGTAGTGCCGGATCTACTTTTCTGTGTTGCAGTCACGCAGCCTGCTCTCTCCACTTTGTCTCAGACCAGCACCGGAGCATAACGTTCCTCTCACTCTCTCTCGATCTGTTCAAGTCTCCAAGTTATAAATTAACAAAAGTAAGTACCGTACTTACAGTTATTCCTATCACTCTGATATATATTCAGACTTAAGTTATGTGTACACATTGGTTAACGGTATCAGAAATGTTCACTCTTAATTACCTTTACAGTGTAACTTACCTTGTAACAATTGTTGCTGTTAAGTAGTGTGCTGCCAGAAGTGATTTACCAGTCTAGTTCTTATAAACACTTCTAAAACACTACTTATATACAGGGAGTGCAGAATTATTAGGCAAGTTGTATTTTTGAGGATTAATTTTATTATTGAACAACAACCATGTTCTCAATGAACCCAAAAAACTCATTAATATCAAAGCTGAATAGTTTTGGAAGTAGTTTTTAGTTTGTTTTTAGTTTTAGCTATTTTAGGGGGATATCTGTGTGTGCAGGTGACTATTACTGTGCATAATTATTAGGCAACTTAACAAAAAACACATATATACCCATTTCAATTATTTATTTTTACCAGTGAAACCAATATAACATCTCAACATTCACAAATATACATTTCTGACATTCAAAAACAAAACAAAAACAAATCAGTGACCAATATAGCCACCTTTCTTTGCAAGGACACTCAAAAGCCTGCCATCCATGGATTCTGTCAGTGCTTTGATCTGTTCACCATCAACATTGCGTGCAGCAGCAACCACATCCTCCCAGACACTGTTCAGAGAGGTGTACTGTTTTCCCTCCTTGTAAATCTCACATTTGATGATGGACCACAGGTTCTCAATGGGGTTCAGATCAGGTGAACAAGGAGGCCATGTCATTAGATTTTCTTCTTTTATACCCTTTCTTGCCAGCCACGCTGTGGAGTACTTGGACGCGTGTGATGGAGCATTGTCCTGCATGAAAATCATGTTTTTCTTGAAGAATGCAGACTTCTTCCTGTACCACTGCTTGAAGAAGGTGTCTTCCAGAAACTGGCAGTAGGACTGGGAGTTGAGCTTGACTCCATCCTCAACCCGAAAAGGCCCCACAAGCTCATCTTTGATGATACCAGCCCAAACCAGTACTCCACCTCCACCTTGCTGGCGTCTGAGTCGGACTGGAGCTCTCTGCCCTTTACCAATCCAGCCACGGGCCCATCCATCTGGCCCATCAAGACTCACTCTCATTTCATCAGTCCATAAAACCTTAGAAAAATCAGTCTTGAGATATTTCTTGGCCCAGTCTTGACGTTTCAGCTTGTGTGTCTTGTTCAGTGGTGGTCGTCTTTCAGCCTTTCTTACCTTGGCCATGTCTCTGAGTATTGCACACCTTGTGCTTTTGGGCACTCCAGTGATGTTGCAGCTCTGAAATATGGCCAAACTGGTGGCAAGTGGCATCTTGGCAGCTGCACGCTTGACTTTTCTCAGTTCATGGGCAGTTATTTTACGCCTTGGTTTTTCCACACGCTTCTTGCGACCCTGTTGACTATTTTGAATGAAACGCTTGATTGTTCGATGATCACGCTTCAGAAGCTTTGCAATTTTAAGAGTGCTGCATCCCTCTGCAAGATATCTCACTATTTTTTACTTTTCTGAGCCTGTCAAGTCCTTCTTTTGACCCATTTTGCCAAAGGAAAGGAAGTTGCCTAATAATTATGCACACCTGATATAGGGTGTTGATGTCATTAGACCACACCCCTTCTCATTACAGAGATGCACATCACCTAATATGCTTAATTGGTAGTAAGCTTTCGAGCCTATACAGCTTGGAGTAAGACAACATGCATAAAGAGGATGATGTGGTCAAAATACTCATTTGCCTAATAATTCTGTACTCCCTATAGTAATTGCTTGCTTCACAATTCTGGATTATTTCAGTCATATTTCAGATCTGAATCAAGCTACAAAAAACATAATTTTAACGCATAAATATATTATGTTAACCAAGTTCTTTGTATCTCTCATCTGCAAAAATAGATCCAACACCGCTGCTTAGCATTACAGCCCCACAAAAAGCCCTTTTAAGGGCTGGTAATAGAGCTGTTAACTTTTGTAATTTAGATTAGGGTAGGGAATTTTTTTTATTTTGGGGGGCTTTGTTATTTTATTAGGGGGCTTAGAGTAGGTGTAATTAGCTTAAAATTCTTGTAATCTATTTTTATTTTTTGTAATTTAGTGTGTTTTTTTTTTTGTAATTTAGTTTAGTTTATTTAATTGTAGGTAATTGTAGGTAATTTATTTAATTTATTTAATTATAGTATAGTGTTAGGTTTAATTGTAACTTAGGTTAGGATTTATTTTACAGGTAATTTTGTAATTATTTTAACTAGGTAGCTATTAAATAGTAAATAACTATTTAATAGCTATTGTACCTAGTTAAAATAAATACAAAGTTGCCTATAAAATAAATATAAATCCTAAAATAGCTACAATATAAATTATTCGTTATATTGTAGCTATATTAGGGTTTATTTTACAGGTAAGTATTTAGTTTTAAATAGGAATACTTTAGTTAATAAGATTTAATTTATTTAGTTAGATTAAAATTATATTTAACTTAGGGGCGTGTTAGGGTTAGACTTAGCTTTAGGGGTTAATACATTTATTAGAGTAGCGGCGAGGTCCGGTCAGCAGATTAGGGGTTAATACTTGAAGTTAGGTGGTGGTGACATTGGGGGGGGGCAGATTAGGGGTTAATACTATTTATTATAGGGTTTGCGAGGCGGGAGTGCAGCGGTTTAGGGGTTAATAACTTTATTAGAGTAGCGGCGAGGTCCGGTCGGCAGATTAGGGGTTAATAAGTGTAGGTAGGTAGCGGCAACATTGGGGGGCAGATTAGGGGTTGATAAATATTATGTAGGTGTCGGCGATGTTAGGGGCAGCAGATTAGGGGTTCATAGGGATAATGTAGGTGGCGGCGGTGTGCGGTCGGCAGATTAGGGGTTAAAAATTTTTATTATAGTGGCGGCGATGTGGGGGGACTTCGGTTTAGGGGTACATAGGTAGTTTAAGGGTGTTAGTGTACTTTAGAGCACAGTAGTTAAGAGCTTTATAAACCGGCGTTAGCCCAGAAAGCTTTTAACTACTGACTTTTTTCTGCGGCTGGAGTCTTGTCGGTAGAGGGTCTATTGCTCACTTCAGCCAAGACTCTAAATACCAGCGTTAGGAAGATCCCATTGAAAAGATAGGATACTCAATTGGCGTAAGGGGATCTGCGGTATGGAAAAGTCATGGCTTGAAAGTGAGCGTTAGACCCTTTCCTGGAGGACTCTAAATACCAGCGGGCGGCCAAAAGCAGCGTTAAGACCCCTTAACGCTGCTTTTCACGGCTAACGCAGAACTCTAAATCTAGGCGTATGCTTCCTTGTATGTACAAACACAGTCGAATAGGGTTAACATTGTTAACACTGTCTATACAACACATATTTAGAAATCTGCAAATTTCAACAGAAAGATTGTCTGTTAATGAGCTTTAAATTAATAAATTAACCAGAGTGCTAACTGTGGATATACATTACAATTTGACTGGGTAATTAGGAAATATAAAGGATATATTATATTTTTTTTAGTGAGCCAGTACATACTTAATCTCCAAAACTACATTTTTTTTATAAACTTTTAACATCAATATGATCTTGGAGTTCTGTGAAATAATTTTAATAATAATGGAAGCCAGGATAAAATACTAGGTTCTCTGACTCAAAGTTGTCAAGGCCTTCTTGAAGTAATTGAATTATGTGATACATTCACACTTTTAACATTAGGGGGCCGATTTATTATGGCCTGAATGGGACCATATACCCCTGTTTCTGCACAAGCCTTCAGGAGCGCGGGTAACAAAAGTTAAGAAGCAGTGGTCTTAAGACCACTGCTCCTTAACTTGTCCACTGCCTCTGAGACTACGGACATCAATCCGCCCGATCTCATACGATCGGGTTGATTGACACCCCGGCATTGCACAAGCAGTTCACCAGAACTGCTTGTGCAATGATAAATGCTGACAGCGTATGCTGTCGGCATTTATCGATGTCTGGTGGACATGATCGCTACAGCGGATCATGTCCGCTAGACATTTGATAAATCGGGCCCGTGGTCTTTAAACACAGTGTGGAAAAAAAATTATTAAAAGGTACATTTAAAACAAAACAAAAAATCCATCATGCAAATAAAAGTGCATCAATTATACATAATAAAATATTTTTGCATTAAAAACGTTTATTTAAAAAAATGCCTAAAATTGAAATTTAAACTATGTTCACTGTTGGACTTTGAGTTTTTTCTTTCCAGCCTGACAGCATAAAGCTACTTGAATTCAAAACAAGAACATCCTTTAAAACTAAACAAATAAATAAAAATAAGTTGATAGATAAAATATGTTGAAATATTAAAATTGCTTACAGCAAGAATACTGGAAGAGTGCAGGTCATTGCATTATATAACTATCTCAATTTTTACAGTAACATAAAACTGCATTCTACATAACATAAAAGTGTATATAGTAACATAAATCTGGTTTTACACAGTCTTTGATGGAGTTAAGTTGTTGCAAAACGCCCCTGATTGGTTAAGTCTTTGGTAGTACACAAGAGGTAGGAAAGTGGACACTGCTTTCCCAGAATGACTAGATAAATGCATTAAGCCATTTCTATGGTTACCAATTGCAGGAACAAGTATTGTTGTTGCTAGCCCATCTAATATTGAAAGAAAGACCCCTCTTCACACCCCTCTTTACAAAAAGCTGCCTTTGGCTGTTTGTGAGAGAAAACCGGGTGAGCTGACAGGCAAAGCTGCTTTCTATAATCTGAGAAAAGATAGGACCAAATTATGTAGCACTGCAAGAAACAGCACAATAATTTTCTACAGAATGTAGTTTAAGAACATACCTTTCAGGTCGTAATTCAACTCCCCTCCCTTACACCAATAAAGTTTAATCCATTTTACATACAGCACACTGGTCTGCTCCCTCATGCTCCTGTTGATGCCGGGGCGGAGTGACATAATTTCTGGCTCCCGGTTTTAATTGTGCGTCCCTCCTTCCTCCCTCACAGAGCTGACCACACATCTTGCTAGCTGCTACTCATTTTGCTGGGACATTTAAATGGCCGGTACTGGGTCCTAAATTCTAAAAATGTCCCAGCAAAAATGGGACAATTGGCAACTATTCATTGTGTGGCTGTAGGTAGGAACCAAGGAGGGAAGAACCCTTGGCATAGTCCTGGTCTCTTCCGTCCACTTTGTCAAACTCACATAATTAGCATAATTTAGCTCCACCTATTTATGTCACTGATACACAAACTATGCTTCCTTGTATATACAAACACAGTCGAATGGGGTTAACATTGTTACATTACGATTTGACTGGGTAATTAAGAAATATAAATTATATATTATATTATTTTTAGTGAGCCAGTACATACTTAATCTACAAAACAACATTTTTTTAAATAAACTTTTAACATCAATATGCTCTGGGAGTTCTGTGAAATAATATTAATAATAATGGAAGCCAGGATAAAATACTAGGTACTCTGGTTCAAAGTTGTCAAGGACTTCCTGAAGTAATTGAATTATATGATAATGTGATACGTTTACACTTTTAACATTTGGGGCCGATTTATCACTGCCCGAATAGGACCGTATACCCCTGTTTTTGCGCGAGCCTTCAGTCGTGCCAGTAACAGGAGTTTAGAAACAGTGGTCTTAAGACCACTGCTCCTTAACTTGTCTGCTGCCTCTGAGGCTGCGGACATCAATCCACCTGATCTTATACGATCGGCCATGAGGGAAGAACCCTTGGCGTGGTCCTGGTCTCTTCCCTCATTTGGCCAAAATGCTGTAACTAACGCATAATCTTGCTCTGTGCTTGCAAGATAGCGCCAGACTTTGTGTTGTGTTGATTATTTTGTTTTGTAATTTTCCTTATGGGCTTTGCACCCAGGCTGGTCAGGGGTTAACTTTCTGGGATGCTGGAAGCTGTACAGCTTTCTGTGAGTATCCAGAGCTGTGTGTTTTACAGTGACACATGTGTGCCCAGTCCATTTCTGTGTTTTGTATATGTCCAGGGAAATTACATAAGGCCTGTGCACCCTTGTGTGTATCTCAGTTTGTTTGATTGAAAGTATGCATTGTGTGGCTGTAGGTAGGCACTCAGGAGGGAAGAGACTTGACGTGGTCCTGGGCTTAAAGTGAAAGTCAAACCTAGCATTTTCGAAATGCTAGGATTGACTATTGAAACAAATAAAGGGGGCTTTCATTCATGAAGTATAAGATACTTTGTGTAGAAAGTTCCTTTATTTGTTTAAATCGATCACCGTTCTTAGCTGCTACAGCAGCCCACGGCAAAAAAAATATTTTGCTTAGAGGTGACATTTTCACCTCTTAGCCAATAGCCGTGTGGTAAATCCGGCTCCCAAGGGTGCCAAGCTGTATTTACCGCACGGCTATTGCCTAAGAAGTGAAAATGTCACCTCTCAAGCCAAACAGCGATCTGACGTGTGCTGCCTGAGCAGTTAAGAACAGCAAACACTTGAAACAAATAAAGAAGCTTTCAGCATGAAGTATCTAATTCTTCATTAATGAAAGCCCCCTTTATTTGTTTCAATAGTCAATCTTAGCATTTCACAAATGCTAGAGTTGACTTTCACTTTAAATTGCATGGCCAAATGCTGTAACTAACTCTTCCATTTTTGCTTTTAATCTTACTGTGTGCTTGCAAGGGAGTTCCAGACTTTGTGTTGTGTTGATTATTTTGTTTTGTAATGTTCCCTATGGGCTTTGCAACCAAGCTGTTGATGGGTTAATTGCATGTGTTGTTGGAAGCTGTACAGCTGTCTGTGAGTATCCAGGGCTGTGACTTTTGCAGTGACATAGGATGTGTACCCAGTCCAGTTTGGCCAAATGCTGTAACTAACTCTTGCATTTTGCTTTTAAAGGGACAGTCAACACCAGAATTTTTGATGTTTTAAAAGATAGATAATCCCTTAATTACCCATTCCCCAGTTTTGCATAACCAACACAGTTATAATAATACACGTTTTACCCTCTGTAATTACCTTGTATCTAAGCCTCTGCAAAATGCCCCCTTATTTCAGTTCTTTTGACAGACTTGCCTTTTAGCCAATCAGTGCTCACTCCTCAGTAAATTCACATGCATGAGCTCAATGTTATCTATATGAAACACATGAACTAATGCCCTCTATTGGTGAAAAACTGTCAAAATGCATTTATATTAGAGGCAGCCTTCAAGGTCTAAGAAATTAGCATATGAACCTTCTAGGTTTAGCTTTCAACTAAGAATACCAAGAGAACAAAGCAAAATTGGTGATAAAGGTAAATTAGAAAGTGGTTTAAAATTACATACCCTATCTGATTCATGAATGTTTTTTTGGACTTTACTGTCCCTTTAATCTAGATGTATGCTTGCAAGAAAGTGCCAGACCTCCTATGTGTTATATTAATAATTCTGAATTGTAATTTTCCCTATGGGCTTTCAACCCAGGCTTGTCTTGGGTTAACTGCCCCTGAGTGTCCTTGAAAGCTGTGCAGCTGTCTGTGAGTACTGTTGAGCACCCAGGGCTGTGAGTTTTAAAGGGTCATAGGACACACACACACATGCAGCACACACACAGAGGAAGGGTGACACACACAGAGGCAGGGAGACACACACACACATACAGGCAGAGAGATAGACACACACAGAGCCAGGGTGTCACACACACAGAGGCAGGGAGAGACACACAAACAGGCAGAGTGACATACACTCAGAGAAGCAGGGACACACACAGAAGCAGGGACACACAAACACACTGCATGCCATGCTTCCCCCCCACCCTTTACCTTCTTGTCTGCCTATCTGCCTTGTTTATATGTGGCAAGAATTGCCACAATTGTTGTAAATGCCACAATAGTAATTGTTGTTGCAGGATGTTCAGACGAAGAAATGTATATATTTTCTATGTTTACTCTTTGATTTCAACTAGGGATAGGCAAATGTTTTTATATTCAAATTTGAATATTAGAACGAATGTTATTGTAGAAATTCGATTTCCATAATAGAATGTTGATAAGAACGAATATTCTTAAAAATTCTATTATCGAATGTTATTTACAGTTTTTGAATGTCACTTTCAAATTCGAATGTCACATTTGAATTCAAATATTACATTTATAAAACACAGTTGTAGACTAGAAATACTATTTCGAATTTGAATGTGACATTCGAATATTACATTTATAAAACAGTATTAGATTAGAAATACTATTTTCGAATTTGAATGTTACAATGGAATTCAAATGTAGCATTCAAATATTACATTTATTAAACACAGTTGTAGACTAGAAATACTATTTCGAATTTGAATGTTACATTTAAAAAACACAGTATTAGACTAGAAATACTATTTTGAATTTGAATGTTACAATGGAATTTGAATGTAGCATTCAAATTCAAATACAGTATTACATTTATTAAACACAGTTGTAGAATAGAAATACTATTTCAAATTCAAATGTTACATTCTAATTCGAATATTACATTTCGAAATTGAATGAATACATAGCTAAATATTCTATTATTCGAACAAATATTTTCAATTTTATTGAAAAATTTGAAAACGAAAATTCGAAAATAGAATGTTGCAATGTTATATAAACATTCGAAATTCGATTCGAACAAATGAATGTATCAACATTTGTATTAAATTTCAAATTTTTAGAAACATTCGCCCATCCCTAATTACAACAGAGTTCTCTAGCAGGTAGAATGAGATTTTTTGTAATATCATTACTGCAGATTTGTGTGGCTGATACACTTCCATGAGGTTTTTAATAGATACTCCAGACAATATAGCTGCTTGATGTGGGACATGCAAAGTTTTGTTCCCTGCATCAATTAACAGTTTTGTGAAAGTGACACATATAAGACAACATTAAAGGGACACTAAACCCAAATTTTTTCTTTCGTGATTCAGATAGAGCATGCAATTTTAAGCAACTTTCTAATTTACTCCTATTATCAAATTTTCTTCATTCTCTTGGTATCTTTATTTGAAATGCAAGAATGTAAGTTTAGATGCCGGCCCATTTTTGGTGAATAACCTGGGTTATTCTTGCTGATTGGTGGATAAATTCATCCACCAATAAAAAAGTGCTGTCCAGAGTTCTGAATAAAAAGAGAAGCTTAGATGCCTTCTTTTTCAAATAAAGATAGCAAGTGAACAAAGAAAAATTGATAATAGGAGTAAATTAGAAAGTTGCTTAAAATTGCATGCTCTATCTGAATCACGAAAGAACTTTTTTTGGTTCAGTGTCCCTTTAAAGGGACAAACAAGTAAAAAAAAAAGAAAATGCTCTATATGCTTGTATATAACTATGTATTTAGCCACTTCAAAGGGTTTAAACCTCTAGTTAAAGTCAGCTCAAAAGCTGCAATGCATTACTGGGAGCTTGCTGAACATATTAGGTGAACCATTGACAAGAAGGATATGTTTGTGTTGCCACCAATCACCAGCTAGCTTCCAGCTGCGCATTGCTGCCCCTTAGCCAACTATGGCCTCGCTTCAATTGAGTCGTTAAAAATGGAGCCGTAAGCTACCGAAGCGTCCGACAGCTAAAAGTAATTTACGGCTCCATTTTAGTACCAGGTTTCCATTGAAAAGATTAGCGTGTTGCGCGCAGTCGCTCTTTTCGTGTAGCTGTAAGTTAACATTGTGTTAACGCTTCCACCTGACGTCGGATTTCTTAAAAATCAATTAGTTGCTAAGGTAACCCAACCTTACGCTATAGAATTTACGTTTAACGTCCGTGCTTCTTACCTGTGATCGCCTCTCAAGAAAAATAAAGATACACTTATCCATATTTTTAATAATCAAATATTATTTTTTAATATAATTATATTTTCCACTTCATAAATATAAGTAATATATATTGCTGCCTTAGGCATAGGTCTAGTTTGCATTCTGTAGCTATGTTCTTACATATATTATTATATTTAAATATATACTGATATTTCTATTAGAATATAAGTTTAACTATTCCTATACATGAGACAACAATAAAAGTTACTTATAACAATTTATTTATACATTAAAACACTTGCATTATTTGCAAGTTTTATAATTTCAATAGAAAATAGGTCTCAAAAAGCACAATTTTCCTCTTTTACACCTAGTTGAGCTGGGTGTAATATTTCTCAATGTATCGACAGCCTCCGACAGTATATTAACGGTTTGCGCTTTCATTGGAAACCTGGTATAATTTATCGATTAACGGCTTCTATTACTTTCTATGGGACACGAAGATTTTTTCGGCAGTCGGAGTCCAGCTGCAGATATTGAGGTATAACGCGCCATTGGAAACAGTCGATAAACGATATTGCTTTCAACAGCATATTTAACGGTTTGCGAGTGCACGCAAACTGAATTACGACTCAATGGAAGTGAGGCCTAAGTCAATTTAAAATTGAAAAGACTCTTAAAATGTAATGCTCATTCTGGTCAATTTAAGTTGTATTTTTACTTTCACGCACCTTTAAGCTTGTTATTTCAGTCATAGAGCATTTATTTTGAATAGCGTACATAATGTTTTTCATGCATATTTTCTTATACTTTTTATTCTAAATAGTGTTGATAGCCAGTTAGCAACAGAAACAGCGGCTAATGAGCACCACAAACAAAGTTTCAAACAGGCACATTATGCAAAGCCACAAATAAAATCTCATCAAACACAGCCTTTGCCTGCAAAGCACACAGGCACTAGCAAGTAGAGACACACACTACTAGCACTTCATAGTTTTGCAGTGCTATACAAATAAATGATAACAATAATACTCAATTCAGTATATACAGCTAGCCCTAACAGCACACATACTTGATGATCTAAAGCTCTCTGCTCAGATGAGACGATCTAAGACGTCTCATCAGTATGGCAATGTCCCTCAAAGATGTTTAGAAATCCAGATTTTGGATTTAGAGATGTTTATCTGGCTATGTAGGGTTCTGGAAGTGGAGAGACTCCTGAAGTACAATATAAGGTCTAAAAAAAAAATCCCAATATTTTTAGTCATTTGTCTCCATGGGCCTGATGATAAAGATTTCCCTGCTTGGAGAGAAATTATAGTGCAGACTTCACAGGGACTGATCACACTGAAAGCTAAAAGAAAGTGGGCAGAAACTGGAAGTCCCAGATAAATAAGAGATGCCTTCCATAAAGCTCTCTGCTCAGACTAGATGATCTAAAATGATTCTCCATCGCTGCAAGATCTCTCACAAGATTCTAGACACAAAAATGTTGCTATTCTTTAAGGCGTGTTCCCTGCATTTCTTTATGTGCAGGAGAGACAAACCCAGTGCAATATAGTTACACTTTGTGCTTTGTATTTTATATTACTTTACACTTCAGAATGGGTTCTTTTAGTATGATTACATTTAAGCTTTGCACTTTCTCATTTGTATTTCAATGCACTAAAATTTAGCAGTACTTTTACAAATTCTGATTATGTTTTGGCAGTTTCTGTGTTACTATAACAAGTTAGGATCATGCTTTGTATTTTTCTGTGTATCTTTTTACAAATGACATTGCACTTTGTATTTGCTCTAAAACTAACAGTTTCAGAAAGTGGGAAAGTGCAGGGCGATTTGTCCCTGGGCTGAACAGGGGATTTCCCAGGGTATTCCTGAAGCTGATGAAATGCTGTAATCATTTTACACAAGCTAATCTCACTGAATTATCTTGCCAGCTATATGCAGATGAAGTTTGCTGAAAATTCATCATACACTTATTTAACTGAAAAAAAGTAATACATACTAAACTACAATGTTAAATTGTAGAGAAAATATTTGTTGCTGCAAACTGAGACTTTTGGGCCGATTTATCAAGCTCCATATGGAGCTTGATGCCCCTGTTTCCACATGAGCCTTCAGGCTCGCGGGAAACAGAAGTTATGAAGCAGCGGTCTAAAGACCCCTGCTCTATAAATTGTCCGCCTGCTCTGAGGCCGTGGACAGAAATCAACCCGATCGAATGTGATCGGGTTGATTGACACCCCCTACTAGCAGCCGATTGGCTGAGAATCTGCAAGGGGTGGCATTGCACCAGCAGTTCACAAGAACTGACGAGTTCTAAATAGAACGAAACAGGCTGTCTAGCAGGGGTTTCTGTATTGCTGCAATAGCCCTATTAAGGGATCGCTGTGTTAAAACAGTATTTGAAGCAAAGAATCTGAGATTTTGCATATCTAATTTGCATATCGTACCCAGAATCCTCTTGTGCATTGGTACAATTTACTGGGGAAAAGCAAGCGGGGAACTTGCCTGGATGTGCTAATTTCCTATGCAAAAAATTTGTATTGATATATATATATATATATATATATATATATATATATACACATATATATATATATATATATATATATATTTAGCCAGAAGAAAATGCACTCTCAGGACTTTCATAAATAAGTTACTTTTATTCCTGTAACGTTTTCGGAGGTCTTGCCTCCTTCATCAGCATCTGCTGATGAAGGAGGCAAGACCTCCGAAAACGTTACAGGAATAAAAGTAACTTATTTATGAAAGTCCTGAGAGTGCATTTTCTTCTGGCTAAATATTTTCTACAAATTTGCACCCAGGCAGTTTTCCTCTGTGGGCGAGTTCTGGTGTTTTGGATACCTATATATATATATATATATATATATATATATATATATATATATATATATATATATATATATATATATACAAAAAATGAAGAAAAACTCGATCCTCAGGTCAGAATAGATAAGTTTAAAAAGTCTTTATTTCAAATCCATTAAAAATCCCTGGAGGGGTCCTGTACAGCAAAAGAACATAAAGCACTGTGTACTAAAGCTGACATGTTTCGGCTGAATGCCGTAATCATAGCTTGATTGAGTGCATCAGTGCTAACCATTTAAGAGACAATGTTGTTTGTGATTGGTTAAAAACAATTACACATTTTCAATGTTAGAACTAAAGTGCTATGTTAACCCTTTCCCTGCCTGATTGCTATATGTAGCTGACTAACTACTATCTATTAATGAAAAAGAACATTTTGATGTTAGGTATAAGTGGGGGAAGAGAGGGGGACTATGACTTATTATATTGTATAGCTATAAGTTATGAATTGTAGAGTATTTGAGTGTTTTATTTTACATTATTTAAATACATTCTGTTTAGTGTGCTTATATTTTTATTTTTATTTATCATTTTTCATTTACATTTTCAATGCCAAACCTGTAGTCTATCTCTTCTGTATGTATGGAGCTATTACCTGGCTACCTTAGTGACCTCTAACAATTATCACTTGACTGGTGACTATTGTATATTGTTGTACTTTATATATATTATTATTGTAATAGTACAGAACAGAGACACTTATTTTTCCCTCTCTAATGTGAGCTATACGTGCTGGTTAAGCTTAGAAGAGTGTATTCATTCTACATTTATGTGATTACTCTATCTAACAGTCAGTACTTGTACTAAATGATTAAAAGAACTTAATTTTTGAGTAAAAAACAGTATAGAGATATGACTAGATGATGCTATTTGTTTGTATGTCATTGCCAATAGTTTATGAGATCATATTCGGAGTTCAGGCCCCTTGGTACTCTTGTTTGGAGTCTAAAAATCCAATACATCTCTCTTTTTCCTAAGATGAGATTCCTGTCCCCACCTCTTAAAGGGGTTTTGATTTTCTCAATAGCTTGCCATCTCAGGGTGGTACTGCTTTTATTGTGTGAATCTTTGAAATGCCTAACCAAAGGGGTAGTCGCCTCTCCCATTTTGATTGTGGACAGATGGTTTCTTATTCGGACATTCACCTCAGTTGAGGTGAGTCCTACGTATTGCAACTTGCATTCCAAGCATGACAGAACATATATGACGTAAGAGGATGTACAGTTAAGGCAGGAGGTTATTTTAAACACTTCACCTGTGGCTTCTGAATGAAATTTGTTTGAGATAATAACTTTATCACATGGCTTAAATCTGACTCTACCACACCTGTACATCCCCTTATGTCTTAACCAAGAACTTTCCTCTGTGACTGATATCCTTGGTAACTCAGAAGGTGCCGAATAGTTTCCTATGGTTTTGCTTCTGCGATAAGAGCACCTAAGGCCCTTGTCCACACTGCTTACAAGCCTATCATCGGCTTTAAGTAAGTGAAAATGTTTGTTTATTATACCACAGATATCCTTATATTCTGTGCTATAATCTGTAACAAATGTAACTTTACCTTCCTGAGTAGAAGGATTGGGGGGCCTTACTGATCCCTGTAAAAGTACCTTCCTATCCAATCTGTCCATCTGTGATTTTGCTTGCTTAATAGTATATTTCGGGTAGCCCCTTTGCAGAAGTCTCTTCTCAAGATCTCTGCTCTGTGCCTGATAGGTACTCTCTTCCGTACAATTTCTTTTGGTTCTAATGAGTTCACCTTTTGCCACTGCCAATGGAACTTGCTTGGGGTGGCAACTCTTTGCATGTAGCAAAGTGTTTATTGTAATTGGTTTCCGATAAGTGCTTGCTCTGACCTTACCATTTTCAGCAACTGTAAGTGTAAGGTCTAAGTAATTTATCTGACTGGTATGAGTCTCATGTGTGAACCTTAGGCCTATACTGTTATTATTCAGTTTGGCCATGAAATTGGACATTTCACTGTCAGTACCCCGCCAGACAAAGAAAAGATCATCTATGTATCGCCTATAAAAGGCGATACATAGTTTATGGTCATTTTCTTCTCCATAGATGTGGGACAGCTCCCACCAACCCATGAAGAGGTTGGCGTATGAGGGCACAAATTTGGCCCCCATTGCTGTCCCACACCTCTGGAGAAAAAAATCCTCATTGAACCTGAAGTAATTGTGATTGAGAAGAAAATGGGTAACTCTCAAAATGTACTTTATAAATGCCTCATCAAAATAGGAAAATTTCTCTAGGAAAAAGGTCAAAGCTGTTAGACCTTCCCCATGTGGAATGGAAGAATAAAGGGCTGTGACATCAATTGTCAGCCACTTAAAGTGGCCTTCCCAATTGAAATCTTCCATAAGGTTCAGTAAATCCTTTGTGTCTCTTATGTGGCTTTGCAAAGAGACCACAAACGGATAGAGGATTACATCAAGCCATTGTGACAGATGCTCAAGAAGGGACCCTATGCCGCTCACAATGGGCCATCCCTGAACATCTGCCAAGCTCTTGTGCACTTTTGGAAGATGGTGGAAGATGGGCACAACAGGATTCTCTACAAATAGAAAATCATGGGTGTTCTGATTTAGGTGCCCATCCTCCAAACCATCATCCAGAAGTGTTCTCAATTCCTTTTGGAAAGGAATGGTGGGATCCCTTGTAAGCCTCATGTAGTTGTTGGTATCGTTTAGTTGACGTTCTGCTTCACTAATATAAGCACTTCTGTCCTGAACAACCACTGACCCCCCTTTATCCGCTGAGCGGATAATGAGATTTTTGTTTTTCTGAAGTTCTAAGAGAGCTTGTTTCTCTCTGTAGGACAAATTAGATTTGTGCTCACCTCTATCTGTCGTATGAGACAGTTGTGTGAGATCTTGCTCTATTCTATTGTAGAATGTTTCAAGGATAGAGCCCCTGGACTGTATGGAATAGAATACTGACTAAAGACCCCTGCTCTATAAATTGTCCACCTGCTCTGAGGCCGTGGACAGAAATCAACCCGATCGAATGTGATCGGGTTGATTGACACCCCCTACTAGCAGCCGATTGGCTGAGAATCTGCAGGGGGTGGCATTGCACCAGCAGTTCACAAGAACTGACGAGTTCTAAATAGAACGAAACAGGCTGTCTAGCAGGGGTTTCTGTATTGCTGCAATAGCCCTATTAAGGGATCGCTGTGTTAAAACAGTATTTGAAGCAAAGAATCTGAGATTTTGCATATCTAATTTGCATATCGTACCCAGAATCCTCTTGTGCATTGGTACAATTTACTGGGGAAAAGCAAGCGGGGAACTTGCCTGGATGTGCTAATTTCCTATGCAAAAAATTTGTATTGATATAAATATAATAATATAATAATAATAGTGTATATATATATATATATATATATATATATATATATATATATATGTGTGTGTGTGTGTGTGTGTGTGTGTGTATATGTGTATATATATATATATATATATATATATATATATAAAATTTTATTTTTATTTTTTAATGATTTTTGTCAATGCTGGTGAGTTTTTGATAATCAGGCCCACAGCCACTCGGAAAATATACACAGCCACAAATCATAACAATCTAGACAGTCACTAAATAGCAGTTACAGTACAGACAGTTATTGTGCAGGATGCCTAATATACATCTGTGCATGACTAGTGTGCTATGACAGATGTGGAATATACTGCCATAATATGGCTTCAATAGGTAAAACCTGCCAGCCATCTTTTGTGTGCATATATAGAATGGTAATATTAATGTGGTAGTGTGAGGGAGGCAGGTGGGTGTTTTGGATGGATAAAGGTTACAGGGTAGCTCCAACTGGGTGTTTAATTTACAGCTAATTTATTATTAAACTGTAGCTGAATCTAGAAACTATTTCCAAAATTGTATAAAATAAGTTAATGAAGTAGTAATTCCATGCTTAGATTTTTTTTCCTTCCTGCAGGTGTACAACTTATACCTGAGAAGTTCAGAAATCGTCCCCAATGTCTCGGTAACAGCAGTCTGTGCCCAAGTAACGCATTCTGTGAGAATAGCCAATGGGGTGACTTCTGCATTTGTAATGATGGATACTACAACTACAAGGACAGCCACGTAGTCACATATCCCGGGGGAAGCTGTTTAGGTAATCCTATGGTTTTTTTTCTTTGCTGTGTTTTAAGGAAATTAATTAGACTTATAATAGATATATTCTGTAAATCACTATAAATAGCATATAATGAGCTATTGCTTTATACAGATGTTTCAATACATTTTGTTGTACACTTAGCAACATTCTCTTTTTTAGCCACAATGGGTTAAAGGCACTTGAATATACGCAATCGGGCTAGCATTTGAGTATGGGTGTTAGTTTTTTCTCAGTTTGCGTGCTCCATTAAAGTCTATGGGGGTATATGTTAACTCGAACGCAACTTTGCAAAGTCTATCTTTCTGTGCGCGGTGGCTTTCGCTCTTGTGCAAACTTTTTATTTTCAACTATAAGCTTAATCCGACACACGCAAATAGCCTCCATCTAGCGAAGTTAATGTGCAAGCGGTAGCACTAAATAGCGCTCCACTCCTAATCTAGTATATAGCTTATGCTTTTTGTGTATGTGTATCACTACTAATATACACTTGCCCTGCATATGTTTAATTACTGGCTATGTAACTGCCCTATGTATGCTGAATTGTTGGTGCTAAAAAAATGAATAGAGCAGAGAACTTTTAAGATACACTACCTACATTTACCATTTCAGTGCTAAGCAAATTCACACCCCTTGTTATAGACCACTCATTAAATTTACACATGAATTGCTATATTGTTTTCTGCAATGTACCCACACAAGTCACACCTATTTTTAACAGACCAAACATTTTTATTAAATTAATTTGGAGAAATTCCATAATGTGGGAAAATGAGCTGCAAAAAATGGTAAAAAGAGGCATGGGGGTCATTACTTCCTAAATATTTTTAAAATACAATTTATGGTCCCACACTAGGGATGGGCGAATGTTTCTAAAAATTCAAAATTTAAAACGAATTTTGATACATTCGTTCAAATCGAATTTCGAATGTTTATATAACATTCTATTTTCGAATTTTCGTTTTCGAATATTTCAATAAAATTCGAAAATATTCGTTCGAATAATAGAATGTTTAGCTATGTATTCATTCAATTTCGAAATGTAATATTCAAATTTGAATGTGACATTCGAATTCGAATGTGACATTCAAATTTGAAATAGTATTTCTAGTCTACAACTGTGTTTAATAAATATAATATTCAAATTCGAATGCTACATTCGAATTCGAATGTCACAGTCGAATTTGAAATAGTATTTCTAGTCTAATACTGTGTTTTAAATGTGATATTCGATTCGAATGTGATATTCGATTCGAATGTGACATTCGAATTCGAAATAGTATTTCTAGTCTAATACTGTGTTTTATAAATGTAATATTCGAATTAGAATGTGACATTCAAATTCGAAAGTGACATTCGAAAACTGTAAATAACATTCAAAAATCAAATTTTTAAGAATATTCGTTCTTATCAACATTCTATTATGTAAATCGAATTTCTACAATAACATTCTAATTCGGATATAAACACATTCGCCCATCCCTAACCCACACCTTCCCAAAACACTAATGTTATATATTTATAGTTCAATATAAAACAAATTGTATGCTTACTGGATAAAAAGGTAAAGATTCCCAAAACTCTGAGTACTTAATTCCCTCCACCTGTCTGGTATGGTTGTCTTACTTATAGATAAGCAAGGAGAAGTAAAATGGTAGGAAAGGACAAAACAGGGAAAATGATTTGCAAACTAGAACTGCCGCCAGAAAAAAATGATGTAAATTTAATGAAAATAGGCATGGACTCTCATGCCCATGAATTAATTTTTCAGGTTAGTATGAATTTTGTTTTCTTTCATAAGGTGGTGAGAGTCCACAAGCTATTACTCCTGGGAACTAATACCCAAGCTATTGCGTCCACTACACAAATAATTTGGGCGCGGAAGGTAGGCGGTTCAAGGCTGACTTTTCCCAGGGAGGGTACAGGAGCTTAGGGCCACCTTTTCCCAGGGAGGGTTAATAGACTTAAGGCCGCTGCTTCCAGGTAAGGGAAGGGGGCTTAATGCCACCACTTTCAAGGGAGATTAGGGGGTTTAAGGCTGCCTCTTTCTTGTGAGAATAGGTGACTTAAGGCTGCCTCTTCTCTGGGAGGGTAGATTTTGCTATGCTTCTTCAAGAGGTGTTCCCTGCATTCCTGTATGTGAAGGAGAGACAAGCCTAGTGCAATATACATATACACTTTGTGCTTTTAATTTTATATTTACACTTTCGATGATATACTATAAGTTTTATTACATTTAAGCTTTACATGTTCTATTTTGTATTCTAATGCATTTAGATTCTGTATACAGTATTGTACTGTATATTAGCAATATTATGCATTAACATATATTGAGTGCAATAATTAAAGCTTGCACTCGTATTACAAGTCTAACATTATTTCTTATCACTCTTGCTAACATATGCATGGTGGGGATGAGCTAAATCCCTTACATAATAGTCTTCTATGGGGGCACACAGTAGAATTCATATCAGATATTATTCAATATAAATATTTTTGAAACAGTTTGACGTATCTTAGTTTGATCCATGAACTGAGTTCTGTGTGGCCAAGCAGGAACAATCAGAATTACTGATTGATTGAATAGTCTTGGTAGCAAAATAACTGGAGGAAAAAAAAAATTAATCAAGACAATAAACCAAGGAGCTGTAAGAGCATCTAAAAACTCCACCTGTGGATCCCTGAATTTTGTAAATTACTGGAAAGTTCATTGTTCAAATGAGAATAGATCAGGTCGATCTCTGGTAGACCCCAATGACCTAAAATGTTATTGAAAATTTCAAGAAATAGAGACCATTACCCAGAATGAGGGAATTGGCAACTGAAATAATCTACATTCTAGATGGTTACACTAAGAGTATGGAATGTAGAAATATACATAGATTGATCTCAGCCCAAGTAAAAATTTGAGCAACTTCTTCATTGCCAGCACTGAAGTGCCTTGAAAATGGCACAAAGTTTCAAGATATTTAATATAAAACAAACCTTCAGAGGAGACCAAGCTCCTTATGCTCTTCTGGACCTCCATACTGCATCCCAAACAGAGAAACTTAAAATTTATTGTCCAAGTTGGATGGACAAAGCTGGCCCAAGAGAAATAGACTGGTGATCTATCCACCAAGATATATATTGCTTTGATGTGGATATGTATTACTTTGAGAGGGCAAAGTGTGGACCCTGCACCATAGGCTAGAATGCAAGTTTGAAGAGGTCTCATGAGAAACCGTGTACATGGAATGAGATCTGATGATGCAATCACTTCATGCTTAGGGTTATGGAAGTCTGGCATACGTTGCCTAGAATGACTCCCATGCAAGAGACTCTTGTCTGAGGAGAAAAAAACTCTTTGAAACATTGATTCTCCAGCCAGGTTTGTGAAATAACAACAAAAAACTGTTGGTATGGGATTTTGCTAAAGGTAAAGATGGAACTTGTACCTAGATGTCGTTGGTCACCTAGATTACAAGTTTTGCGCCATAGAGAGTATTTAACGAATGCAACACAAGTTGTGTTATTTCACTCTCCATAGCGCTGCCATTACAAATTTTAGAAAAGCCAGCTTGTGCATGCGATATGGTTGCATTGAGCTCCATACCGCACAAAATACAAGCGCTGCTTTGACGTGCTCATGCACGCTTTACCAAAGACATCAATGGGGAGAGAGTGTTAGAAAAAAAACTAACACCTGCGATCGCGGAATGAAAAAGCTCCGTAACGCAGCCCCATTGATGTCTATGGGGAAAAAAATGTTACGTTTAAACCTAACACCCTAACATAAACCCCACGTCTAAACACCCCTAATCTGCTGCCCCCAACATCGCCGCCATCTAAATAAAGTTATTAACCCCTAATCTGCCACTCCCGATATCGCCGCCACTATACTAAAGTTATTAACCCCTTTTCCCCCACACCCCAACATCGCCCACACTATAATAAAGATATTAACCCCTATTCTGCCGCTCCCCGACATCGCTGCCACTAAATAAAGTTATTAACCCCTAAACCTCTGGCCTACCACATCACTACCAATAAAAAACCTATTAACCCCTAAACCGCCAGCCCTCCACATCGCAACAACCTAAATTAAACTATTAACCCCTAACCCTAAACCTATCACCCCCTAACTTTAACATAATTAAAATAAAGCTAAATTAAAGTTACAATTATTAACAAAATAATACCTAGTTAAAACTAAATACATACTTAACTGTGAAATAAAACCCAAGCTAGCTACAATATAACTAATAGTTATATTGTAGCTAGCTTAGGTTTTATTTTTATTTCACAGTCAAGTTTGTATTTATTTTAACTAGGTAGATTAGTTAGTAAATATTTATTAACTATTTACTAACTACCTAGTTAAATAAATACAAACTTACCTGTGAAATAAAACCTAAGCTGCCTTTTAAAACCTAACATTACAAAAATAAAAATCACTTAAAACCTTAAGAAAAACCTAACTCTAACCACTCTTTAGGTACTCACAGTTGTTGAAGTCCCGCTTGACAGATCTTTATCCCGGCGGCTCCATCTTCATCCAGGCAACTCCATCTTCATCTGTCGCGGGACCAGCTTCTTCTTCATCCCTGCGGAGGCAGAGCAGCGATGCGCGCAGGCGAAGGTCCAGGCCGAAGTCCAGGAAGAGGTCCAGGCAGAGGTCTATCGATCCGACGTGGAGGTCCTCTTCATGCGATTGTCCTCCACACACTGAGAATTGAAATGCAAGGTACCCCTTTTATATGGGGGTACCATTGCATTACTATTGGCTGAAAAATTTGAATCAGCCAATAGGAATTAGGGCTGCTAAAATCCTATTGGCTGTTCAAATCAGCCAATAGGATTTAAACAGCTCTCATTGCTCTCAATGCCCTACAAAAGGCCATTTTAAGGGCTATTGGTAGTTTATTATAGATTAGGTTTTTTATTTTGGGGTGTTTTTTTTTTTTAAATGGGTATTAGAATAGGAATAATTTTTATTATTTTTGTTAATTCGTTTGTTATTTTGTGTAACAGGTTTTTTTTTTCGTTTGGTGTGGTTTTTTCTTAAGAATAGATATTTTTTATTTTTAATGGGCAGCAAAAGAGCTGAACGCCCTTTATTTTGGGGTGGGTTTTTTATTTTTTTTAAACGGGGTGTTAGAATAGGAATCATTTTTATTGTTTTGGATAATTTTCATTTGTTATTTTTTGTAATGGTAGTTTTTTTTATTTTTTGTAATTTTAGTGTTTTTTGTTTTTTTGTAATGGTAGGTTTTTTATTTTTAGGTTTAGGTTTTAGTGTAAGGCAGCTTAGATTTTATTTTACAGGTAACTTTGTATTTATTTTAACTAGGTAGTTAGTAAATAGTTAATAACTATTTACTAACTAGCCTACCTAGTTAAAATAAATACAAACTTACCTGTGAGATAAAAATAAAACCTAAGCTAGCTACAATATAACTATTAGTTATATTGTAGCTAGCTTAGGTTTTATTTCACAGGTAAGTATGTATTTAGTTTTAAATAGTTATTATTTAGTTAATAATTATAACTTTAATTTAGCTCTTTTTTAATTATGTTAAAGATAGGGGGTGTTAGTGTTACGGTTAGGGTCAGGTTTAGGGGTTAATAGTTTAATTTAGGTTGCTGCGATATGGGGGGCTGGCGGTTTAGTGGTTAATAGGTTTATTTAGTGGTAGTGATGTGGGAGGCCAGTGGTTTAGGGGTTAATAACTTTATTTATTGGTGGCGATGTTGGGGAGCAGCAGAATAGGGGTTAATATCTTTATTATAGTGTTGGCGATGTTGGGGTGTGGGGGAATAGGGGTTAATAACTTTAGTATAGTGGCGACAATGTCGGGGAGCGGCGGAATAGGGGTTAATAAATTTTATTAGAGGCGGGGATGTCGGGAGCGGCAGATTAGGGTTAATACATTTAATTTAGTGTTTGCGATGCGGGAGGGCCTCTGTTAGGGGCAAATAGGTAGTTTATGGGTGTTAGTGTACTTTGTAACACTTTAGTTATGAGTTTTATGCAACAGTTTTGATGCGTAAAACTCATAACTACTGCTCTCAGATGGCGTAACGGATCGTGATGGTATAGGGTGTAACGCAAGCTTTTAGCCTCACCGCAAAACTTGTGATGGCAGCGCTATGGAAGTCCCATGCAAAAACGTAATTTGAGTGCGGGACTGACGTTGCGTTACAGGCTAAAAGGCTTGCGGTACAACTATACAGACAAGACTTGTAATGGCTGCGTTGCTGTTTTAACGCTGAAATGACATTTTTTTCAGCGTTAAAACACGAATGCACAACTTGTAATCTACCTGCATGTTTGTAGCCCCCGAAATACTTTGAGCATTTATTACAGGCACAAGTTTCCAGAACCTTAGAAAAAGATTCTAAAAGCAGAAGTCAGACCAAATGGAAAAAAAAACTGGCAATGTTTGTCCTGGTAGGAAAATCTCAGGATTTTGAGATAGACTTTGAGGATAGACAAAATGAAGGAAATTATCCATCCTATCGTGGACATATGTCGTCCTTGTTGTACAAGGGGAGAATAGCCCTACTTGATAACATTTTGAAGGTGGGAACCCAGAGAAACTTTGATTTCAGGTTTTCAAATTCAGAATAGACCTGAAAGTGCCTTCTTTTATATGAACAATAAACAGGTTGGAATAATATACCTGGCCCTCTTCTGAAATAGGAACTTTTGCAAAAAAATAATAAAAAAGCGTAATCTGCCCCTTACCAGAAAAAAATCTGTGTCGGGGGCCACACATTCATGCTGGCCTTGTAGAGGCAGAACATTTTTATGACTATTTGGCCTCGTACTAGTTGATGAAGGACTTCTAGTAGGATCCTGGCAAAAGTAACTAGTAGCTCTGTTTTTCCCTTAGACTTTGAGGGAGAAGAATTCCTTTACCTCCAGTCACAGTAGAGATTATGGAGTCTAGACCAGACCAAAAATGAAACCATGGCAGCTGACCATGATTTAGCTATACAGTTCTTCTGGTCAAAACTGATAAAGCCATATTTTTGGCATTAATTGTATTAATGTAAACAATAGCATCATAGATAAAAGCATTTTCTGACCTTAGAAGATTTAAACAGTTAGGAAAACTTTAGCTATAGAATTTTCTGAAATCCGATCAGAAAGATTATCACACCAAGGAATAGAGGTCACTGCAACACAAGCAGTACTGATAGCTGGGCTAAACACATAACTCACTTGTAAAAGAGTGAAACGTGTCTAAGTTTCTATCTGTCAGGGTTTTTTTCCTGCTTTGTTTGCCATGTGCTGCTGGCAGCCATTTTACTCACCTCTCTTACTGACTTTGGTGCATTCTGTGTGATGCTGCTCATTTCCTGCACTTCCTTTTATGGCCAGACTGGTGTACATCATCCGTGTGAGACAGGATGCAGTCTCAGAATTGTGATGTCATCACTTATTATTTAAAAGGCCTTTGTTCAGTATGCTTTGCCCTTGCATTGTCTCAGACCTGTTTGTGAGAGCTCCTGTGTATTACCTGGCTGTCTGACATCCCTCCTGGTTCCTGATCCCTGGCTTGTTCCTGACTCTGCTGTTCTCCTTGTTCCTGATTCCGGCTCATCTGACTACTCGCTTTGGCTCCTGACTCGGCTCGTCTGACTACTAGCTCTGGTTTTGATTCCTGGCTTGTTATTTGACTTGAGGACTTTTTATTATTTTTTGCTATTAATAAAGGTGTGATTATTTTTTTGCACTTCTCGTCTCAGTCTGATTCCTGGCACCCTGACACTATCTAACTTTAAACAAATTTGCTATCCTCAAAAGGAACAGTATAGTGATTAGATAAGTGGAAACTGCACCATCTACTTAAGGAATAGATCCCCAAAGCTCTTTACTAGAAACCTACATGAACAAACATCCTCTTGAATGCTGAGGATAGAATACAGGAAATCCAGGCTTAGACCACTATTTGGCAATTATCTCAGTAATCTCTTCTGGAATAGGAAAAAACCCTCTGTAGCTTTAACAGAAGGTTTGAAAATTAAATCTAGTTGTTTGATGGATGTTTCCTCAGAAGAATTTGAGACTTGTACCCCTAAATTACAGAAAACCTCCTTAGTAGAGAGTGAAGGTATTCAAGTTGGAACATAAAGGGAGGAAAAGCAACTAACTCCTGATAATCTGAAATTCTTTTACCTACAGAAGACGAATCTGAGATGTTGCGATCTGGGCCTGATCTAATTCCTAGAGATTCAGAATGACTACATAAAACTAATTTAGGTTAACTCCTTTGAGTGCGAACATTTCTGAAACATTTAATGTGAAAATGGCTTAATGTAGCTTAATGAGTAAAAAAGTGGCCAAATGTTAATCAATTGCTGCATAATTTTGCACAACACAAGATTTCCACTATCCAAGCCTACCCTAGACTTTAATGGATTTTGAGGCAAATGAGTGACATTAAGCTTGTTTTTTTTTGGGAGCTTAAAAAGTACAAAATTGAACTTAGATGTTAACCAATTTCCCCCAAACTTACCACAATACATTAATCTATCCATTCAAACATATTATGAAAATGTAAGGACATATGGTAAACATACCAAAAGTTATTCACATTTAACTATTTTTTTACAATCCTAAAACATTTAGGGGGGTATTTATCAAAGTGTCAACTATGTTGCATTCGCCGTCATCAATACGCTCGCCTAGCATTGCCAGACATCGCCAAACATCGTGGCTACAGATCTGAATACAATCTCCATATTTATTAAAAAAAGCCGTCAAAAACACACGCACCAAGTGTGGGGCAATGAGCATCGGACTGTTGTTAACTAACAGTCATCGATGACGCTGCTATTCGTGTTTTTCCCAACTTTATTTATACCATTTCACTAAACGCCACCACTATACTAAAATGTTTAACCCCTATCCCGCCACCGCCACAACCTAAACCCCTATTCCGCCGCCCCCGACACCGCCGCCACTAAATAAACTTATTAACCCCTAAACCTCTGGCCTCCCACATCACCACCACTAACTAAACCTATTAACCCCTAAACCATCAGCCCCTACATTGCCAAAACTAAATTAAGCTATTAACCCCTAAAGCTAACAACCCCTTAACTTTAAATTAAAATGACAAGATCCCTATCTTAAAGGGACAGTAAACCTTAAAAATAATGTTATATAATTTTGCACATAGTGCAGAATTATATAACATTATTTAAGTGCTATAGTTCTAAACGGCTTTTTTCTCTTCAAATAAGTAAAAATTACGGCGCTTTTACAGACCCGCTCTCTGCTCTCTGCTGAGCGGGTCTGTAATATTCAGTCAGCGCATCGGGCCAGCTGTATAGTCACAGCCCGGCCCGATCGCGCCATAAGACTAAGTGCAGCTCGCTCCTGTCACAGGAGCGAGCTGCACTTAGTGCTATGGCGCGGTCGGGCCGGGCTGTGACTATACAGCTGGCCCGATGCGCTGACTGAATATTACAGACCCGCTCAGCAGAGAGCGGGTCTGTAAAAGCGCCGTAATTTTTACTTATTTGAAGAGAAAAAAGCTGTTTAGAACTATAGCACTTAAATAATGTTATATAATTCTGCACTATGTGCAGAATTATATAACATTATTTTTAAGGTTTACTGTCCCTTTAATATAAATTAAAACTTACCTGTAGAATTAAAATAAACTAATTTTAAACTATTAATTAACCTATTAATTATCCTACCCTAACTATAATACTAAAATTACACTAAACACACTAAATTACGAAAAATAACAAATCAAATTATCAAAAATATTTTTTTACACCTAATCTAATAGCCCTATCAAAATAAAAAAGCCCCCCAAAATAAAAAAAAACCCCTAGCCTACAATACACTACCAATGGCCCTTAAAAGGGGCATTGTCCCAAAGATATCAGCTCTTTTACCTGTAAAAAAAAAAATACAAACACCCCCCAACATTAAAACCCACCACCCAACCAACTCCCTCAAATAAAAACCCTAACTCTAAAAAAAAAACCTAAGCTACCCATTCCCCTGAAAAGGGCATTTGTATGGGCACTGTCCTTAAAAGGGCATTTAGCTCTTTTACATTGCCCAGACCCTAATCTAAAAATAAAACCCACCCAAAAAAACTTTTAAAAACCTAACACTAACCTCAGACGATCCACTTCTAGTTCTTGAAGTCCCACTTGAAGGTTTGATCCAGCCGGAGAAGTCATCATCCAGGCGGCAAGAAGTCTTCATCCAGGCATCCTCTTCTATCTTCATCCAGCCGGTGAAGTCATCATCCATGCGGCAAGAAGTCTTCATCCAGGTGGTCTCTTCTATCTTCATCCAGTCGGTTTAGTGGTTAATAGGTTTATTTAGTGGTAGTGATGTGGGAGGCCAGTGGTTTAGGGGTTAATAACTTTATTTATTGGTGGCGATGTTAGGGAGCAGCAGAATAGGGGTTAATATCTTTATTATAGTGTTGGCGATGTTGGGGTGTGGGGGAATAGGGGTTAATAACTTTAGTATAGTGGCGACAATGTCGGGGAGCGGCGGAATAGGGGTTAATAAATTTTATTAGTGGCGGGGATGTCGGGAGCGGCAGATTAGGGTTAATACATTTAATTTAGTGTTTGCGATGCGGGAGGGCCTCTGTTAGGGGTAAATAGGTAGTTTATGGGTGTTAGTGTACTTTGTAACACTTTAGTTAGGAGTTTTATGCAACAGTTTTGTTGCGTAAAACTCATAACTACTGCTCTCAGATGGCAGCGCTATGGAAGTCCCATGCAAAAACGTAATTTGAGTGCGGGACTGACGTTGCATTACAGGCTAAAAGGCTTGCGGTACAACTATACAGACAAGACTTGTAATGGCTGCGTTGCTGTTTTAACGCTGAAATTAAATTTTTTTCAGCGTTAAAACACAAATGCACAACTTGTAATCTACCTGCATGTTTGTAGCCGCTGAAATACTTTGAGCATTTATTACAGGCACAAGTTTCCAGAACCTTAGAAAAAGATTCTAAAAGCAGACGTCAGACCAAATGGAAAAAAAAACTGGCAATGTTTGTCCTGGTAGGAAAATCTCAGGATTTTGAGATAAACTTTGAGGATAGACAAAATGAAGGAAATTATCCATCCTATCGTGGACATATGTCGTCCTTGTTGTACAAGGGGAGAATAGCCCTACTTGATAACATTTTGAAGGTGGGAACCCAGAGAAACTTTGATTTCAAGTTTTCAAATTCAGAATAGACCTGAAAGTGCCTTCTTTTATATGAACAATAAACAGGTTGGAATAATATACCTGGCCCTCTTCTGAAATAGGAACTTTTGCAAAAAAATAATAAAAAAGCGTAATCTGCCCCTTACCAGAAAAAAAATCTGTGTCGGGGGCCACACATTCATGCTGGCCTTGTAGAGGCAGAACATTTTTATGACTATTTGGCCTCGTACTAGTTGATGAAGGACTTCTAGTAGGATCCTGGCAAAAGTAACTAGTAGCTCTGTTTTTCCCTTAGACTTTGAGGGAGAAGAATTCCTTTACCTCCAGTCACAGTAGAGATTATGGAGTCTAGACCAGACCAAAAATGAAACCATGGCAGCTGACCATGATTTAGCTATACAGTTCTTCTGGTCAAAACTGATAAAGCCATATTTTTGGCATTAATTGTATTAATGTAAACAATAGCATCATAGATAAAAGCATTTTCTGACCTTAGAAGATTTAAACAGTTAGGAAAACCTTAGCTATAGAATCTTCTGAAATCCGATCAGAAAGATTATCACACCAAGGAATAGAGGTCACTGCAACACAAGCAGTACTGATAGCTGGGCTAAACACATAACTCACTTGTAAAAGAGTGAAACGTGTCTAAGTTTCTATCTGTCAGGGTTTTTTTCCTGCTTTGTTTGCCATGTGCTGCTGGCAGCCATTTTACTCACCTCTCTTGCTGACTTTGGTGCATTCTGTGTGATGCTGCTCATTTCCTGCACTTCCTATTATGGCCAGACTGGTGTACATCATCCATGTGAGACAGGATGCAGTCTCAGAATTGTGATGTCATCACTTATTATTTAAAAGGCCTTTGTTCAGTATGCTTTACCCTTGCGTTGTCTCAGACCTGTTTGTGAGAGCTCCTGTGTATTACCTGGCTGTCTGACATCCCTCCTGGTTCCTGATCCCTGGCTTGTTCCTGACTCTGCTGTTCTCCTTGTTCCTGATTCCGGCTCATCTGACTACTCGCTTTGGCTCCTGACTCGGCTCGTCTGACTACCAGCTCTGGTTTTGATTCCTGGCTTGTTATTTGACTTGCGGACTTTTTATTATTTTTTGCTATTAATAAAGGTGTGATTATTTTTTTGCACTACTCATCTCAGTCTGATTCCTGGCACCCTGACACTATCTAACTTTAAACAAATTTGCTATCCTCAAAAGGAACAGTATAGTGATTAGAAAAGTGGAAACTGCACCATCTTCTTAAGGAATAGATCCCCAAAGCTCTTTACTAGAAACCTACACGAACAAACATCCTCTTGAATGCTGAGGATAGAATACAGGAAATCCAGGCTTAGACCACTATTTGGCAATTATCTCAGTAATCTCTTCTGGAATAGGAAAAAACCCTCTGTAGCTTTAACAGAAGGTTTGAAAATTAAATCTAGTTGTTTGATGGATGTTTCCTCAGAAGAATTTGAGACTTGTACCCCTAAATTACAGAAAACCTCCTTAGTAGAGAGTGAAGGTATTCAAGTTGGAACATAAAGGGAGGAAAAGCAACTAACTCTTGATAATCTGAAATTCTTTTACCTACAGAAGACGAATCTGAGATGTTGCGATCTGGGCCTGATCTAATTCCTAGAGATTCAGAATGACTACATAAAACTAATGTAGGTTAACTCCTTTGAGTGCGAACATTTCTGAAACATTTAATGTGAAAATGGCTTAATGTAGCTTAATGAGTAAAAAAGTGGCCAAATGTTAATCAATTGCTGCATAATTTTGCACAACACAAGATTTTCACTATCCAAGCCTACCCTAGACTTTAATGGATTTTGAGGCAAATGAGTGACATTAAGCTTGTTTTTTTTTGGGAGCTTAAAACGTACAAAATTGAACTTAGATGTTAACCAATTTCCCCCAAACTTACCACAATACATTAATCTATCCATTCAAACATATTATGAAAATGTAATGACATTTGGTAAACATACCAAAAGTTATTCACATTTAACTATTTTTTTACAATCCTAAAACATTTAGCGGGATATTTATCAAAGCGTTAACTATGTTGCATTCGCCGGCATCAATACGCTTGCCTAGCATTGCCAGACATCGCCAAACATCATGGCTACAGATCTGAATACAATCTCCATATTTATTAAAAAAAGCCGTCAAAAACACGCGCACCAAGTGTGGGGCGATGAGCATCGGACTGTTGTTAACTAACAGTCATCGATGACGCTGCTATTCGTGTGTTTCCAACTTTATTTATACCATTTCACTAAACGCCACCACTATACTAAAATGTTTAACCCCCTATCCCGCCACCGCCACAACCTAAACCCCTATTCCGCCGCCCCCGACACCGCCGCCACTAAATAAACTTATTAAACCCTAAACCTCTGGCCTCCCACATCACCACCACTAACTAAACCTATTAACCCCTAAACCATCAGCCCCTACATTGCCAAAACTAAATTAAGCTATTAACCCCTAAAGCTAACAACCCCTTAACTTTAAATTAAAATGACAAGATCCCTATCTTAATATAAATTAAAACTTACCTGTAGAATTAAAATAAACTAATTTTAAACTATTAATTAACCTATTAATTAACCTACCCTAACTATAATACTAAAATTACACTAAACACACTAAATTACGAAAAATAACAAATCAAATTATCAAAAATATTTTTTTTTACACCTAATCTAATAGCCCTATCAAAATAAAAAAGCCCCCCCAAAATAAAAAAAACCCTAGCCTACAATACACTACCAATGGCCCTTAAAAGGGGTATTGTCCCAAAGATATCAGCTCTTTTACCTGTAAAAAAAAAATACAAACACCCCCCAACATTAAATCCCACCACCCAACCAACTCCCCCAAATAAAAACCCTAACTCTAAAAAAAAACCTAAGCTACCCATTGCCCTGAAAAGGGCATTTGTATGGGCATTGCCCTTAAAAGGGCATTTAGCTCTTTTACATTGCCCAGACCCTAATCTAAAAATAAAACCCACCCAAAAAAACCTTAAAAAACCTAACACTAACATCCGACGATCCACTTCTAGTTCTTGAAGTCCCGCTTGAAGGTTCGATCCAGCCGGAGAAGTCATCATCCAGGCGGCAAGAAGTCTTCATCCAGGCATCCTCTTCTATCTTCATCCAGCTGGTGAAGTCATCATCCATGCGGCAAGAAGTCTTCATCCAGGTGGTCTCTTCTATCTTCATCCAGTCGGTGCGGAGCGGGTCCATCCTGAAGCCATCTGACGCGGAGCTCCTCTTCTTACGGTCGCCGCCGTAAACTGAAGCTTCAATGCAAGGGACGCAATTCAAGATGGCGTCCTTTGCATTCCTATTGGCTGATTTCAGTGTTAAATTCCATTCAGCCAATAGGAGGCGAGCTTCTGATATCCTATTGGCTGTTCAAATCAGCCAATATCATGAGAGCTAATGAAATTTTATTGGCTGTTAAACCCTTTATCGCTTGCCTTAGAAGCATAAAAAAGGTTTGATCACCAGGGTTTGTGCTCGTCGGGCTTAAACACGATCCATTGAGAGCAATCGCAATTTACGCTAGAATGATTATCGCAACTTCAGAACTCTGGTTAACTGTTTCGCAAAACATAAAAGTTGTACAAAAAAACCCATCAAAAATACATTACAAAGTATAGTTACACTCATAATAACACTAATATAATATTGCACACAAAAGTTATAAGGGCTCAAACATATGAGATCTCAGGTGTTAGAGAAAAAAAGGCAGGCAAAGGGCTTTAACATTAAAGGGACACTAAACCCAATTTTTTTTCTTTCGTGATTCAGATAGAGCATGCAATTTTAAGCAACTTTCTAATCTACTCCTATTATCCATTTTTCTTTGTTCTCTTGCTATCTTTATTTGAAAAATAAAGTCCAGAACCTTGGACAGCACTTGTTTATTGGTGGATGAATGTATCCACCAATCAGCAAGAACAACCCAGGTTGTTCACCAAAATGAGCCGGCATTTAAACTTACATTCTTGCTTTTCAAATAAAGATACCAAGAGAATGAAGAACATTTGCTAATAGGAATAAATTAGAAAGTTGCTTAAAATTGCATGCTCTATCTGAATCACAAAAGAAAAAAAATTGGGTTCAGTGTCCCTTTAAGATACATGCATATACATTTCTAAAGATGGATATGTATGTATATATATATATATATATATATATATATATATATATATATATATATATATATACATATATATGTGTATATATATGTATATGTTTACATATGTATTTATATGAGTATATATATTATTATTATTATTATCAGTTATTTGTAGAGCGCCAACAGATTCCGCAGCGCTAATATATATATATATATATATATATATATATATACACACATTTAAAAACATAAATACATATATTTACATATATAGACATATAAAGAAGTGCATTGGAGTCCTTTTCAGTTAAGTAGATGAATACAGGTAAAAGCATATTTATGCAATATTAATTTTTAATAAAGGATTTAACTATGTATTTACTGCTTCACATTCCAATGTTCTGTACATAGCAGAATATGTTCTATGTATTTATAAATAGATATTCCTATATATATATCTGTATATATCTATACCTATAAATTATCATCTATATATAAAGATATATATAAAGATATATATATATTGTATATATATATATAAAGATATATATATATTGTACCAAATTACCATCAGATATATGTAGAAATATGTATTTATGAATAAATAGAACATATTTTTGTATGTAAACAAAATAGAAAGACAGATGCGCCACATGGCCCAATATTGTAGGGTACAATTGGAATGATGTTATATGTGACAGATACACTCACATTTGGTAGAGCACCCCTAGTGGTGCAGAGGGATCAGTAGCAGTCACCCAAAAGACTGGCCTTCAGAGGATGTTTGATGGTCTGTGGATAATGATAGAAGAAACCAAGTGCCTATATGGCCTAGTACTATTTACATACATGGAGTAGAAAATAAAGTAGATAAATTGCACTCACATTTGGTTAAGCATCTCCCTTGATGCAATAGAGGCAAGCTGGGATCAATATAGTCACCCAGTAGACTAATCCCCAGGTGGTCAGGAATTTTCAGCAGTCCAAAAGATAGAAGTCCAGAATAACAAAGTATGGCAGCAAGTGGTAAGTAAAAAAAACTTACTTTATTTAAAATACTAAAACACTTAGCGACGCGTTTCTCAGCCAACCAGTGGTTGTTTTATCAGGCTTAATAAATAAATAAATAAATTTATTAAGCCTGATGAAACAGCCACGTGGCCGTGATCCTATACAGATAGCTGCCTTGACCTACCTCATCACTCATCTGTTATTGAGACCATCATTATATTAGAGACTTTGCTACAGTCAGCTAAAAAGACTGAATATCTGATCTGGTCTGACTATATATACTACTACTATTATTATTGATTGTACATTTGTCAATTATATACATTATATTTTGTATATCATATTATCTATTTGCCACACTACTGTGGCTATAGATTACTAGTGATTTTTTATTCATATCGTATTTGATTATATTATTGTGCACTTTATGTGGTGATTCAACATCCTAATCTATCACTAGATACTCCCTATTAGTGGATATATAGGAAATTATATTATTTTGTGATATCTAACATACTGTTGATTACCTATTTGGTCACACCTTGTTATCTGCGAGTTACTAAACACAGATTTCAACTATCCATTTGGTTTAGCAAGGGCGCCCTCTATTTATATATGATATTCTTGTATGTGAAGAACATTGGAATGGGAAATATTAACATTTTCATGTCGGGTTAGCACACATGAGCATATGTGGTTGGGTTTGCGCAAGAGTGGGATTTTTTCCCCCCACTTTTTTTTCTCTATTTACTTCTTTGGGGGAATACATGAATGTGCATATTCTAAGGCCCTCTGAGAAAACAGCGATGCGGCGAAACATGTTAGGGACTTGAGGGGAGCTGATGGAGGCTTTCATTATTTTAAATTCCTGATGCATCAGAAATTTCGATATCGAATTGTGAATATAGCCTCTGACGCACTAGATGTTTATTATAAGGTGGTGGGGGCAAATAGACGTTAAAGGATGTGTATGTAATTGTAATTTTCTTTCATGATTCAGATAGAGCATGCAATTTTAAGCAACTTTCTCATTTACTCCTATTATCAAAAAATAAATTGTTCTCTTGGTGTCTTTATTTGAAAAGCAGGGTACCGTAACACTTGCTGATTGGTGGCAAAATGCAGCCACCAATCAGCAAGGGCTACCCAGGTGCTGAACCAAAAATGGTCCGGCTCCTAAGCTTTACATTCCTGCTTTTTCAAATAAAGATACCAAGACAACGAAGATAAATTGATATTCTTTGTTGAAGAGATACCTAGGTAGGCCCCTGGAGCACTACATGGCAGGAAATAGCACTGTTACCTAGTGCTCTTGCAAATGGATAACATTCTTGTAAAACTGCTGCTATATAGTGCTCCAGACACGTGCACACTCCTGAGCTTTCGAAAACAAAGAAAATGAGATAATGGAAGTAAATTAGAAAGTTACTTAAAATTGCACGCTCTGTCTGAATCACGAAAGGGAAAATGTGGGTTTCATATCGTTTTAAGGCTTATTGTAAAAATGTTTTTACTTTAAGAGATATGAAACCTAAACATTTTCATTTGTGATTCAGAAAGAGCATAACATTTTTAAAAAGTTTCCAATTTACTTCTATAATCAAATTTGCTTTGTTTTCATGGTATTCTTTATTGAAGATATACCTAAGTAGGTGTCTGGTGCACTAAATGGCAGGAAATAGTGCTGCCATCTAGTGGTCCTGCAAATGGATAACTTGGGTTGACCTTGTAGGGAAATCAGATGATCTTATTTTATAACTTTCTGTACACACATATGCTACTATATATCTCTGTATACCAAAGCTCAATACTTAGAGAGAACAATTAAAAAATAATATTTTATTGCATATCTTTCTAATCCTCATTGGGAGTGTAATTTTTTTCTGTTGGCTATCAGGGCGGATTGGCCTGGCGGGATGATGGGAGATTTCCCAGTGGACCGCCACAGGGCCGCATCAGCTGGGGAGTAGTGTGATCAGAGTGAGGCCACTCCACTGTAGACAGCCAAATGTTATGACCGTGGGGGTGGTGGGATGTGGGGTGGTGGCGAGTTTCCATGGCCACATCTTAACCTTGCATGGCTCCTGTCTGGAAGAGGAGTGTGGGCTGCCGCAGGGCCGCATCAGCTGGGGAGCACTATGAGAAGAGGTAGGTCGCACTCCTGCAGGCAACCAAATGTTAGGGCCGCAGAGGGAGGGGTGGGTGCTATGCTATTTCCCTTCCCAACCGTGCACGCTACTCTGCAGGATCAGTTTATTTTGGTTGCTAAGTGACCTGTGTCACATGAACACATTGGCTTATACTTATAAAAGATAGGCTAAAGACTTCCAGGTGTCTTCCCAGTGCCTACCCCCACTTCCTGTTAAATGCCTGCTTCCTGTCTGCATTTCAGCCGTTAGATTTCGCTCAATTGTCAGCATCAGCTGAAGGGTGGGCAGCAGACAGGTAGATCTTGGGGAACATACAAATTGTAAGTTGTGCAAGTGGATCGGGCAGACAATATCTCAGCTGAAGTAAAGGGTCTTTTTTTTCTCGTCTGCACTTAGAACATTAGAACCTTTCAGTGGCGTATTATGGCGTAGGCCAATAAGGCCGGTGCCTAGGGCCTCAGATTTGGGATGGGCAGCACATCTGTCCTATCGTCTCTCTAAAAGCCAGCATACAGTACAATGAGCTATAAAGTGCAGGTTTTTACAGAGAAGACAAGGCACGTGCGCTGATTATGGTCGCTCTTTACAGGCAGTGCTCCTTTAAACCGTTGCTTCATTTGGAGCCGCTCACATTTTTGCAGTGGAAGTGTTCTTGGTGAGAAACTTGACCATGAATATGCTTCCAAGGTGAGGCTGGAGGAGAAGACCTTGTGCCGATATGCTGCCTCCCCTTATCATCTGTGGTGGGTCTGCCAGTGCAGTGCCTATTGCAGGTCTTAGCAGCTAACAGACTGGATGCGTCTGTGCACTGATTAGATCAGCTTGTGATGTCTAATCATAAACTCTCAGTGCTAATGTATGTTAGCTACTAATAGCTAGCTTTCTCTGCATTCATGAACCCACGGAATAAATAGTAAATGGACACTTAAAAAGTTTACTTGAATAATGGTAATTACTGTATGTTGTTGCATGTAAAGGGCAGTGATTGTTTCAAAGTGTATTCTTCTTTCCCTCTCTTCCTCTCTCCCTTCTTTCGCTTTCTCCCTCACTTCCTCCCTCAACTCACTCCCTCCCTCGACTCACTCCCTTCTTTCCCTCCCTCCCTTCTTTCTCTAAACACCCTCCCTTGTTCCCTTCTTCCACTCCTTTCTTTCCCTCACCACTTTTCTCATCTCTCTCTCCCTCCCTTCCTGCTTTCCTTTCCCTCCCTTTTTCCACTCCCCTTCTTTTCTCTCAGGGAGAAAATGGTATGCAATGCATGCAATTCAACCCACCTGTATGCAAGTGTTTTGCTAGCCCATTTTCTTTTTAATTGTTATTAAAAAAACAAACAAAAGAAAAACATTATACACAATGACCCCAAAAAATATTGAGTGGAAAATGGCCTAAAATCTTCAAGGGGGGGGGGGGGGGGCAACAGAATTTTGAGTGCCTATTGCAGCACAAAACATAAATACGCCACTGGAACCTTGGCAATACTTCCTGCTGACTAGTTCTTACAGGGAACCTTATAATCTAAACCTGGCCCAAAAACAAGGAGTATATTTTCTAATTGAATAAATGCCTTTTTAATATGCAAAGACACATCCATATGTATGTGTGTATATATATATACTGTACATCAGTGATTTTTAACCTTTTTTTGCTGTGGCACACTTTTTTACATTAAAAAATCTTGTGGCACACCACCATCCCAAAATTTTAAAAAAATCACACATTGTAGCCTAATACAGCATATATATATACACATACACACAAACACACACATACTATATGCATTGTGTTGTTATGCCATGCCTCCTACAAACTACCCCTGCACTGGGAGTAAAAAACAAGCAAAGTTTAAAAAATATGTCACTGTGTTGTCAGTCTGCCGTGGCACACCTGAGGATCTCTCACGGCACACTAGTGTGCCACGGCACACTGGTTGAAAAACACTGCTGTACATATATATGTGTGTGTGTATGTATGTATGTATGTGTGTGCTTATTTTACAACTGCAAGGAATGTCACTCTCCAGTCCCAAGCTTTTTTACTCAAGGTTGTACCTTAGCAAGTTAACTTTTTTTAAGTGTTATCTCATATTGGGACATATATAGAGACATAAAGATATTGGTAAATGGCTCCTAGATGTTCATGCTAAATATATATATATATATATATATATATATATATATATATATATATATATATATATATATATATATATATATATATATATATATATATATATGAGGTCTATGAGTACGGTTCAGCAGAGCTGAAACGCGTGAGACCTGATCTGATGCCCTTTTTAAACCCGAATGCTTCGTATATGCTTTTAATATATACCAATAAATCTTTGCTTTTTATCTTACTCACGGCTGGACAACCCTTTGTACTTGGATATATATATATATATATATATATATATATACTATATATATATATATATATATATATATATATATATATATATAAAACATTCTATGAACTTACTGAGGACTGGTCTTCAGTTTTTCCAGGGCTGTTTTTTATTCCCAGTCGGGCCCTGCTGGCTGTTCCAATACTAAGTATAGAAACTTTCATAAAAGGTAGGGATAATACAGGCAAAATCATCTGTTTCAATTGATAATATAAAGTTAAAGTAGGGTGACCATATTGCAGCTTTAAAAAGGGACACATATGAAAAATACATATGTCAGGGCTGTTTTAAGGGCTGTTTAAATAAATGTTTTGTATAAGAACCCTGACATATGTATTTTTCATATGTGTCCCTTTTTAAAGCGGCAATATAGTCACCCTGTTAAAGGGACATAATAATTATATGCTAAATCACTTGAAAGTGATGCAGTATTACTGTAAAAAGACAAGAAAATATCACATGAACATCTTAATGTTAAAAAAGGATGATATTTTACCTCAAATTTTTTTTAGTAACCACATCCGATTGTAAAGGGATTTTAAGTAGCCAATCAGGATGCTAGACCCAGGACTTGTAAGGAAGCGTGCATCTGGCATGGGCAGGCACAGTCATGTTATTCCCCTACTCAGTTTAAGCAAGTTTACTATGAAATCTTGCAAAATATCAATTAAATATCTTGAAATGATAGTAAAGCAAAGTTTGACTGGGTGTCTATTTATTTTTTTAACTTGCAGCTGGCAGTAGCTGAAGAATAACTGTTTACTGAGCACTTACTATTATGAGATGAAGAAATCTTGAGGTAAAATATCTTCCTTTTTTACATAGAGATATTCATGTGATATTTTCTAGTCAGCGTTTTACATCTATGATGTATCACTTTCAAGTGCTTCAACATTTGGGTATCATGTCCCTTTAAAAGAGCTATTTGTGAACAATTTGATACACACCAGCAGTTAAAATGCATCGTTGGGAACAAATTAAAGGGAAGAAAAATTTAGTATACACTGTCCCTTTAAAGTTAGTAATGCATAAAATACATGCTCTAACAAATTGAAGCATGACATTTTTTAATCAGAATGTCTGTTTAATTTCCACCAGAAATATACCCATTGATATTTCATATGAAATAATGTGATGATAAAATGTTTGTTTCTCTCTTTCCTTTAGATGATTCTTTATTTAAGTGTAAAGATGCTTCAGATTGCCCTGCAGGTTCGGATTGCAATAAGAAGTGTGTCTGTAGGAAAGGCTCTGTATCTAACCTCGGGTCAGAATATGTCATGAAAAATGGAACTTGTAAAGGTACAATGAGGTCTGCTCTCCATAACAAACTGTTCACTTGTAAATAGGGAATAGGCAGACTTTATAGAGGATCTCACAGTGAGGTTTACATATTGGGGAAAAAAAACACTTGTTCTTACTATCCACATTAAAAACAGAAGCGATGTTGAAAAAAAATAAACTGTTAAAAGAGACATGAAACACAATTTTTATTTATGATATAGATAGAGCATGCAATTTTAAACAACTTTGCAATTTATTTTATTAGCAAACACCTAGATTACGAGTTTTGCACTAAACAGGGTGTGAAACGAACGCAACAAAAGTTATGTTATTTCACCCCCCCATAGTGCTGCCATTACGAGTTTCTAAAAAGTCCCCTTGTGCGTGCGATGGGTGGTGTTAAGCTCCATACCGCACAAAAGCCAAGGGTATGCTTTGATGTGCTTGTGCACGTTTACCCCCCTAGACATCAATGGGGAGAGTCAACTAAAGCAGATCAGTAAGAAACTGAAAGAATTATATGTTAGCACCAACCGAGTTTTATTATCTGGATTACGTTTCTTTCTTCTCTTTTTTTTGGCTGATTTAACCGATCTTTTGCTGTATCCTCTTTGATAAAGTCTGGTTTCAAGTTCTTTGGCTTGTTTTTTGAATAGATCTTCTTCAGAGCAATTTCTTTTGGTTCTTAAAAATTCTCCCACCGGGAGGGACTTTATGGTGTTTCGGGAATGAGCACTTGTGCTGAACAGAATGGTATTTGTGGCTGTTTGCTTTCTAAATAGGTCTGTTCCTATTTTTCCATCTTCCAATATAAAAAAATTTAAATCCAGAAATGTAATTTCCCTCTGGCTGAGTTCGTATGTCAATTTAATGTTCAACATGTTTGAATTAAGTTTCTTTAGGAAGGACTCCAGTTCTAATTTTGAGCCTTCCCAGATAAATAGAATATCATCTATATATCTCAGCCAGAGGGGAATGTGTTGAATGTACTTCTCATTTTCACTGGAAAAAAATAAAGTTTCTTCCCACCACCCTAAGAAAAGGTTCGCATAAGTGGGGGCACATGCCATGCCCATTGCAGTCCCTCTTGTTTGGAGATAAAATTTATCGTCAAATACGAAGAAATTTTTCTTTAATACGAATTCTAGAAGGTCTAAAATGAATTGGTTATGATTTTCATCCTCTTCTGTCGACATATCCAGATAATGTTTAGCAGCTTTAAGGTCTAACTCGTGTTTGATGCTCGTGTACAGTGCCTCTACATCTGCTGTTACCAGCCAAGTGTTGGAATCCAATTGGATATCTTGCAGATGTTGTAGTACTTCCATGGTATCTTTCGTATACAATGGCATTTGAGTTAAAAATTCCCTTAATCTCATATCAATATATTGGCTTGCTTTCTCCATTAGGTTGTCATTTCCCGAGACAATAGGACGTCCAGATGGATTTTTACTGTTCTTATGTATTTTTGTAACCATAGTTGTGAGCAATCTTCCCACCCCTAATTTGAGATTTACTTATAATCCTCTACCCACATGTGATAATCGACAATCTATGTGAACGGATATCAAAGCAGACGTTTATTTTAAATGTTTTGTCCTTGTGTGAATGTACGATTTAAAAAAAAATTCTATTAAAGGTTAAATTTTATATATCAGAGTCCAGTACTCCATCCAGGAGTCTCAAAAGTGTCTATCTTTTCAAATTTAATTACAGGAACATGAGTGCTATACAGGTGTACAACAATATCAGTTTCTTACTGATCTGCTTTAGTTGAAATTCCAGTACACAGCACCCCCTCTTTTCTTTGATTACATAACTCAGCATTATTATAAAGCTGACCCAGTATATATAAATTGAATTCCTGTATTGATTCCTTAGTAGTGCCTTAGTAACCCCTTCTTTTCTTGCTTGAAATCAATGGGGAGAGAGTGTCAGAAAAAAACTAACACCTGCGATCGCGGAATGAAAAATCTCCATAATGCAATCTCATTGATGTCTATGGGGAAAAAATACTTACTTTTAAAAACCCTAACATAAACCCCAAGTTTAAACACCCCTAATCTGCTGCCCCTGACATCGCCGACACCTAAATAAAGTTATTATCCCCTAATCTGCTGCTCTGGACATCGCTGACACTAATAAAAGTTATTAACCCCTATTCTGCCGCTCCCCGACATCACCGCCACTATAATAAAGTTTATTAACCCTATTCCGCCGCTCCCCAACATCACTGCCACTAAATAAAGTTATTAACCCCTAATCCGCCTCCTCCGACATCGCCGAACCTAAATAAGTTTATTAACCCCTAATCTGCTGCCCCCAACATCGCCGCCACTAATAAAAGTTATTAACCCCTATTCTGCTGCTCCCCGACATCACCGCCACTATAATAAAGTTATTAACCCTATTCCACCGCTCCCCGACATCACTGCCACTAAATAAAGTTATTAACCCCTAATCCGCCTCCTCCGACATCGCCGAACCTAAATAAGTTTATTAACCCCTAATCTGCTGCCCCCAACATCGCCGCCACTAATAAAAGTTATTAACCCCTATTCTGCCGCTCCCCGACATCACCGCCACTATAATAAAGTTATTAACCCTATTCCGCCGCTCCCCGACATCACTGCCACTAAATAAAGTTATTAACCCCTAATCCGCCTCCTCCGACATCGCCAAACCTAAATAAGTTTATTAACCCCTAATCTGCTGCCCCCAACATCGCCGCCACTAATAAAAGTTATTAACCCCTAAACCTCCAGCCTCCCACGTCTCCGCCACTAAATAAACCTATTAACCCCATAAACTGCCGGCCCCCCACATCGCAAAACTCTAAATTAAACTATTAACCCCTAAACCTAACACCCCCCCTAAATACAATATAACTCTATTTAAATAACTAAAAACATACCTGTGGGGGTCGGAGCTAACCGCTGATGTGGATGGCTGCATTCTTACAGAGCTCCCGACTCCAAGCTCACAAAAAGATTTCTTTACCTAATTTACTAGCCTGAAGTAACTAATGTTAAGTCCTACCTAAAGAGGATACTGTATGAATGAGTTTGGGAGCACGCAAAAGCCTCTTCCCTTCTAATACAAGACCTAATATGGGACACGAGCAATCCAAATGGGGTTCATGGAGTCAGAGACACTAAAGATGGCGGCTTAAGAAACAAAAACTTTGTGAAGAGAGACTGCTGAAAAAGGTTGGAGTGATTCTGATGCTATTTTGGTGGATACGTATACCTAACAGGAGGAACCACTGCAGCACTTAAAAGCGTATAAAAATCCTACAAGCACCTGCTGTATTATAATGCCTAATGAAAGCTATGGCGCACCGCCGCCCGGCATGGAGGCCCAAATACCCTATATTGCCCTCAGGGACTTGCTGGAGGAGCACGGGAGGAGGATCTGCGAGAGGATTGATGCCTTTATTAACAAAATCCTAGTGGCACGCACATGGAGCGGTAACATGGAAGAGGAGCACACAGAAGCACAGGAGACACAGGGAGACATAGTGCCTGCACCTCTCCAGGTGCGCTCCTCGCCGTTGGCGCCAGCAGATGCAAGCTTGGGGTCGGAGCCTTGCTCTCTCTCTGCCGACACAAATAGCTTGCACGCATGGAGGGGGTCGAAATTCTGCAGCTTGCACATAGAAGCAGGTACCACAAAGCTTTGTGGGGCTCGCGTATCTCCAGACCTGCTCCTCTCCGTTAGCAGCATGGCACGTCTGCTACAACATCCCTGCTGGATGCACCGTCAGACCTTACGGATGTATCGGGCTATGAGCCATTACTCCCCCTGGGATCCGTGGACTGGCGTGCGAGTTCTCTATAGACTGCTACGATCCCTTAGAGCAGGTATTGGGTGACACTCTTTATTACAGCAGCGGTTATTTAACGTTTAGAATACCATCTTGCTTGTTTAACGTGCTGCTGCTTAAAACCCAGTTCTTGGCCCGAAAAGTCTACATTTATGATGATTACTACCCAAGGCTGTGTGCACACTGGGACTGAACCCTCTTGTTGTTTCCCCCTATACGCAGAACAAACAATGACTTATCAGTAATGGTTCCTAGGTTTGGTAGTCTAGCCTTAAGTCTGTTAATTTTATGTTTAATGTTGTAAGATATCACTTATATGCAACAATTTTTTCCAGCACCTATATAGATACAGTACTGCTCAGCAAAGTTTTGTTTTATTATGGGTGGATTTAACCGGGATTTATTAGCAATAGTTGTAAATGGAAATTATCTATGTTCTATATATATGCTGCTTTTCACATGTATTTGTCAAAATTTGAATGTACTCTGACTGGCTGGTGTGTGAATTGATGTTGTGACTTTATCTCTTCCTGCTGTATGCCTTTTAAAATAGCCCCTGAGACTATAGAATCGTGCAGCAGGGGGAGATGTTGTCTGCCCTGTTCTGTATTCTGAGTGGTCATCATGAATGGCATGTCACAGTATTAACTAATGATTCACACTTAGTTTCTTGAGAGATATGCCCCTTATTCAGATTATATCACATTTAGCTAGTAGCTTAGCTGAGTATACCACATAGCTAGGCATATGCTAGATTTAATGTCCCTAACACTTTTCTTATGAGAAACTCTGGAATCCCTGGCCACCTATAATCTGTACTGCGAATGTTCCCTTAGCATTATTGTAGCCCCCATCAGAAAGAGAGTATTATCCTGTCACTCCCCCCCCCCCACATACGTGGGGTAAAGGATAAATAATTTATCCTGTATATTTCCTTTTGGCAGAGTTACGTAGCCTCTGCCCTGTCTGTAGAGCCTTTGCTAAAGCTTGTACCTATAGTAGTGTATAAATGGCTCTCCGGATCCTATTAATGATAATTTTAGTAAGATTTTTCTTACGTGCCTAGCTGTCTGCAGTTTGTCTCTCCTAGTAAATTTGGTATTATTCTTAACCTACATACATATCTACTGTAGTTCTAGAGCTGATGTTGACATGTTTGAGGTCCAAAGAGATTTAGGTACGGCAACTACATATGTCTTTCATGCATTTTAGAGAGTCACCCCCTGGGGGAAGCCCTGGCTAGTGTAGATGATAAGGCGGTCTCTGTAGGAAAATAAAGAATGAATACTGGTCTACTTGACCCTACTATAAACTTGATGTTGAGGACAGCCTGTAGAGGACGTGGTAGCTCCCTCACCAACAAGCCCTAGCCAAGTTTACCAAGATTTTTAACCTTCAAAAAATAACTGGCAGTTGATTTTCTGATTGCCCACTGGGCTTATATGTTCATTCCCTCGCCCTCAGGTGACTCCTGAATCCTGCAATCCGGGTTGATCTATATATCATCCTATAATATGGGCCTCAGCACTGGTAACCTCTATATTTTTTTTTTTTTTTTAATGTTGTGGATTGTAATTTCTGCAGACTTGTTTTGACGTTGTGTTTTTTGTTTTTTTCTTTCCTGTGTATTTCCAGAGTGTCCTGCTTATTCTTATGATCTCCTTCAATGTTAATTTTAGTGTCTATGTCTTCAACTGTGTTCTAGTTTTTAGATCCCTCAGTGGGATCTCCGTAACATTGATGACACTAGAGAGTTTAAATATTAAAATGAGAGGCATTGATGAGGGGTAATGTTCTGTCCTAGCAAAGTCCTTACTAAATGTTAAGCTGTTGTTTGTGACTGTAAAACTGTATTATTCCCTGTGAGATATTGCCCTTCATTTTGTATATGCTGTATCTGTTTTCTTCGCCTCAATAAAAATATAAATTAAAAAAAACAAAAAAAACAAAACATACCTGTGAAAAAAAAATAAACCTAACATTAAACTATAAATTAACCTAACATAGCTAATCTAATAAAATAAAAAATCCTACCAATTAAAATATCTAAATTACAAATTTAAAAAACCTAACACTAAGAAAAAAAATTAAAAATCTAAAATACAACTAAAAAAAAACAAATCCTTTGAAAATTTAAAAAAATTAACACTAAAATCATGAAAAATAAAAAACACTAAGATTACAAAAATATAAACTAAATTATCAAAAATAAAAACAATTACACCTAATCTAATAGCCCTATAAAAATAAAAAAGCCCCCCAAAATAAAAACACCCCCAAGTCTACAATAAACTACCAATAGCCCTTAGGGCATTGCCCTAAAGAAATCATCTCTTTTACCTGTAAAAAAAATACAAAGTCCCCCCAACAGTAAAACCCACCACCCAACCAACCCCCCAAAATAAATGATTTGAACAGCCAATAGGATTTCAGTAGCTCTCTTCCTATTGGCTGTTTTGAACAGCCAATAGTATTTTAGAAGCTCTCATCCTATTGGCTGATTTGAATTTAAAGAATCAAATCAGTCAATAGTAATTCAAGGTAGGCCATTTTAAAATGGCTACCTTGCATTCAACTTCAGGGCACGGCGGTGACCGTATGAAGAGGATGCTCCAGCCAGGATGTCTTCAGCTTCCAGGATGGCTCCGCTTTGTGCTGCCTGGATGAAGATAGAAGACTCCCCTGGGATGGGTGAAGACCTCTTCGCCTGGATGAAGACCTCGCCGCCTGGATGGAGATGGATGTCCGGACTTCAGAAACCGTGAGTAGATCTTCTGGGGTTAGTGTTATTTTTTTTTTTTTAAAAATGTGGGTGTTTTTTTTTTTAGATTAGGGCTTTGGACTTTGAAAAAGAGCTAAATGCCCTTTAAGGGCAATGAAAAAGAGCTGAATGCCCTTTTAAGGGCAATACCCATACAAATGCCCCTTTAGGGGCAATGGGTAGTTTAGGATTTTTGTAGAGTTAGGCTTTTTATTTTAGGGGGTTGGTTGGGTGGTGGGTTTTACTGTTGGGGGGACTTTGTATTTTCGTACAGGTAAAAGAGCTGATTTATTTAGGGCAATGCCCTACAAAAGGCCCGTTTAAGGGCTATTGGTAGCTTATTTTAGGCTAGGTGGTGTTTTTATTTTGGGGGGCTTTATATTTTTATAGGACTATTAGATTAGGTGTAATTGTTTATATTTTTGATAATTTCGTTTATTTTTTTGTAATCTTAAGAGTTTTTTATTTTTCCTGATTTTAGTGTTAATTATTATTGGTAAACTTAGATTTTTTTACATTTTTCGTAGGATTTGTTTTTCTTTTAGTTGTAATTTACATTTTTACATTTTTTTCTTAGTGTTCGTTTTTTTTAATTTGTAATTTAGATTTTTTTAATTGGTAGTATTTTTTATTTTATTAGATTAGTTATGTTAGGTTAATTTATAGTTTAATGGTAGGTTTATTTTTATTTCACAGGTAAGTTTTTATTTATTTAAATAGAGTTATATTGTAATTTTAATTTAAAGTTAGGGGGGCTGTTAAGTTTAGGGGTTAATAGTTTAATTTAGTGTTTTGCGATGTGGGGGGCTGGTGGTTTAGGGGTTAATAGGTTTATTTAGTGGTGGAGATGTGGGAGGCCGGAGGTTTAGGGGATAATAACATTTATTAGTGGTGGCGATGTCGGGCGCAGCAGATTAGGGGTTAATAACTTTATTTAGGTGTCAGTGATGTCGGGGTGTGGCAGTTTAGGGGTTAATATATTTAAATAGTGTTGGTGATGTGGGTGGGTGGCAGATTAGGGGTTAATAAATGTATTTAATAGTCGCGATGTGGGTGGGCGGCAGATTAGGGGTTAATAGGTTTAATATAGTGTTTGCGATGCAGGAGGGTGGCGGTTTAGGGGTTAATAGGTAGTTTATGGGTGTTAGTGTACTTTGTAACACTTCAATCCATAACTACTGCTTTCAGATGGCGGTATGGCTTGTGTCGATATAGGCTGTAACGCAAGCTTTTTAGCCTCACTGCACAAACTGTAATACCGGCGCTATTGAAATCCCAGGCAAAAACGTAATTGCAGGGTTGACGTTGCATTACAGGCTAAAATGCTTGCGGTACTCATCCGATCTCGCTGCTCTTGCGGTACAGCTATACCGACACTACTCGCAATAGCGGCGTTATTGCTTTTACGCTGAAATTACGCTGAAATTACGCTGAAATTGCCATTTTTCAGCGTTAAAAGCCGCAATGCAAAACTCGAAATCTAGGTGAAATCTTCTTAATTTTCTTAGTATTCATTGTTGAAAATCATGGAGGTACACTCAGAAGCGTGCATGTGTTGGCAGCAATATATGGCAGCAGTTTTGGAAGAATGTTATACATTTCTTAGAGCACTAGATGGCAACACCTTTTCCTACTATATGCACCTACATAGGTTTTTCCTGCTATATATAGGCTGACCATATTGCCGCTTTAAGAAGGAACACATATGAAAAATACATATGTGAGGGTTCTTATACAAAACAATTTCTTTAAACAGCCCTGAAAACAGCCCTTACATATGTATTTTTCATATGTGTCCCTTTTTAAAGCGGCAATATGGTCAGCCTAGCTATATACCTACATAGGTATCTCTTCAACAAAGAATTCCATGAGAACAAAGCAAATTTGAGACTAGAAGTTAGTTATGAACTTTTAAAAAAATTGCATGCTCTGCCTGAATCACCTGAAACAATTTGGGTTTTTTGTCCCTAACAAGTTCAACATGTTTATTTATTTTTTCTTATAAGTGTTTTACTCTCTGTTACAGAGCCCGTGAGTGGTCATGTTTTTTTTTCTTTTAAATCATGCACACAATTTAGCAAACTTCTCCAACTGCGTGATGTTTTATCAATTAGTTCATTAAAATAAAGCAAATATACTACAACGTGCACATGTTGTATAAAAAAAGAGTTACTCTGCAAGTCATAGGAAGTGCTGGATGGAATAGAGATCATCAGGCAATTCTTGGCAATATCAGACATTTATACCATGCCACGCGCATACTGAAATGTGCTCATGATTTTAAAAATCTTGTGCAAAATTTTCTATACAATTTAAGAAATTACAATAAAAAAAAAAAGAAATTCACAAAGTGGTTAGTCCATGACTCCCTACTCTACAAATTATGTTTATGAATGATCCTATATGGTTAACAAATACCAGTGAATTTAAAAACCCCTTTATGATAAATGATCTAATTAAATAAATAGAGACATAGTTTTATTTTCCCTGGCATTCCATGTTAAAACAATTTTTCCATGGAGTCCTAATTAGTTTCAAGGAATTTATCAATTAAAATGGAATGATTAAAGGGACACTAAACCCACATTTTTTCTTTCATGATTCAGATAGAACATGCCATTTTATGCAACTTTCTAATTTACTCCTACTATCAATTCTTCGTTCTCTTGCTATCTTTATTTAAATAGCAGGAATTTAAAGCTTAGTAGCCGGCCCATTTTAGGTTCAGTACCCTGGATAGCGCTTGCTTATTGGTAGCTACATTTAGCAAACCAATAAGCAAGCACAACCCATTCTAAACCTATAATGGGCCAGCTCTTAAGCTACATTCCTGCTTTTTAAATAAAGATTACAAGAGAACAAAGAAAAATTGACAATACGAGTAAATTAGAAAGTTGCTTAAAATTGCATGCTCTATCTGAATCATTAAAGAAAAAATGTGGGTTTAGTGTCCCTTTAATGAAGATGATGAAAGGAGTATGAAAGTATAAAAAGCGAGAAAAAGGTTTGTAACTAGTTGGTAAGTAGGTTTCAAAATAATTGTATAAAGGTCCATTCTGGTGAATAAATGATTGCACTAATTCATTATATTTAATCAGTAATGGTGCTGTGAGCCTATGTGTTAAAGCCCGCAAATTAGTTAAATACATAGTTAAAGTACTGTTTAGCAGCTACAGAGCACTTCTGGTCCCAAGCAGACCTTGTTGGTGAGCTAATCAGCATTGGCAGCTGCTGGGATGTACAGTTACCACTGCTCATTGGCTTTGTCCAGCTGTGATCAGCAGTTCATTGCAGCATCTGAGCTGTACTTTAACTATGTGTTAAACCCCTTTGCGGGGGGTTTAAAGACAAAAATGCCGAATTATAAAGCTCCAAATGGAGCTTGATGCCCCTGTTTCCGCACGAGCATTCAGGCTCAACGGAAACAGCATTTATGAAGCAAGCAGCGGTCTTAAGACTGCTGCTCCATAACTTGTCCGCCTGCTCTGAGGCTGCGGGCATCAATCCGCCAGATCCTATATGATCAGGCTGATTGACACCCCCTGCTAGCGGTCGATTGGCTGTGAATCTGCAGGGGGCAGCATTGCACAAGCAGTTCACTAGAACTGCTTGTGCAATGATAACTGCAGACAGCGTATGCTGTGGGCATTTATCGATGTGTGGCGGACATGATGCGCTACATTGTATCATGTCTGCTCGCACTTTCATAATTCAGCCCCTTAGACTTCCAGAGTCCCCTAGTGCTAAAAATGACATATTCTAAAAATTTAGATCATGTTAGTTTTTTCACTAGAATGGCCCTTTAAGGATATTGGGGATGATAAACAAACATGGAAAAGGTTTATTAAAGTCTTAGGGCGCGATGATTGAAAGCTCTCTGGGCTGGCAAGATTATTAAAGAATGCTCGCCAGTCCTTCTTTTTCCCTGGTGGAATGATCTAAAGCCACTTTTTACCCTTAAAACAGGGTGTCTCGCTAAGGGGCGTATACTGCATTTTCATGTGAAATGTGCACAACAAAAATAGTATTTTAAACCTGATACAAAACAAATATTTGAACCATTCACACAAAAATAAGCAGGAAAAAATTGTATTGTTAAGGGGCATCAAAAATCGTAACAAAATTCTTCACCAAAAGTTGTATGTAAAAAAAAAAGTAAAAATTGTATGTAATTTACACAGGAATAAATCAAATTAAATATTCATAGCGTAAATTGTAATTGTAGTACACTGGATGTGCTAAAATCACACAGAAATGTGAACTTATAAATATAAAATGCAAAGCGTAATTGTTGTTTTTTCGTAAAATGGGCTGAACATGGGCGTAACATGGGCGTTCCATGGGCTTATATGAAAATGTCTCTCTAATCCCAGCGTAATTCTATAAAGATTTTCGCACTGCAGATATCACAGTTTTTTCTTGCCAACTTAAAGGTGGCTAGCTTTTCTCAAAACACTAAAAATAATTATAACCCTAATAGATAAACACATATAAACGTAAATATAGGTGAATGTAAGATGCTCTATGCAGAAAGCAGCATAATGTGGGTTATATTGGCTGCAGGATTTTAATTTTAATGTGCTACCCCTGCTCCCTGCTAACTTCACTCTAAGGAGCGAAGTGTTCCTATCCAGCGAGCTCAAATATTTTTAATAGGAGCCATCTCGCCACTCACAGGGACTGCCTCTTTTTTACGATCATGCCACTGGGGCAGCCTTGCGAGAGTCGGCTTGAAAAAGTGGCTTTGAGCAGACGCTCTACCAGGAATGAACAACAGCTCCGTAGCTTGTTTGTGGTGAGTTACCACCTAGGAGCAGCCTCTTTTAGCCCAGTTGTGCTTTTCTGAAGTATATCTGTCTGATCCCACCAACTAAGGTCAGTCCAGCCCTGAAATACCAGGCAATTCTTCTTTGAACAAGGAACATGACAACCCCAGATAATCGTTTCGGCCTTCATTGGGCCTCGTCAGTGAGGTGTAGCCATATTCCTCTTAGCAGACTGGGCAAGGAGTCCACATCTGGTTTCCCCTTTTTTCCCGTAGGGAGACTAAATACACACACATTTATATATATATATATATATATATATATATATATATATATATATATATATATATATATATATATATATATATATATATATATATATATATATATATATATATATGATAATGTTAATGGAAAATATATATCTATACCTATATATCTATATGAATATATATACAGGTATAGGTATATACAGATATACATACAGTACATATTCCTGTATGTGAAGAACATTGGAATGTGAAATATGAATAACATTTGTCAGGTTAGCAAGTGAGTGATAAGGTTTTTTTATCTTCTGCTCTTTCCATAGAAGTCTATGGGGAGAAGTTCTTTAGTTAGCACATGTTGGGTTTCACTCACTTGCAAAGATTAACTTTCAATTTGTAATACGAGCACTACCCCGCTTGCAAAATCTTTACTACTGGCGGTATTATCGCTTGCGTAAAAGTGCTAAATAGTGCAACACTTCTAATCTGGCCCTTACCTTATTGGGTCCAATTGGGGGTCATTATTGTTCTGGGGAAGAGTATGATTGGCTATGCCATTACTTGGCTGTAAACTATTCAGGAAATTCTGGTAGGTAGAGTGTTAATATAGTTAATGTAAAAATAGTTTACCCTTTCACTACCGGGAATTTCAGAGAAAACGCACAAAATACCGGAATTTTTTTAGTCTTTTTGCTATCACTCCATTTAAATGGAAATAGAGCCTTTGTATTTATTTACCTATCAAAAATAGATATTTTTAACTAGACAACCCAAGGTATTGATCTAGGCCCATTTTAGTATATTTAATGTCACCAATTTGCCACCAAATGCGATCATATCAAGACATTGTTAATGTTTTCACAAACTGGGTTTCTCACTAAAATTATTTGCAAACAGCTTGTGCAACCATGGCACAAATTATTGTAACAGCTTCTCTGGGATCCCCTTTGTTCAGAAATAGCAGACATATATAGCTTTGCCATTGGTTTTTGGTGATTAGAAGCCTGCTAACTGCAGCTAGGCACCACACTTCTGAAATCACCAGCAGTGAAGGGGTTAATTAGTTAGCTGGTAAGTGTAATAGAATTATACTGTAGGTATTACCCTTCCACCTGACACCTCCTACGTCCCTGATCCCTTCTTAACAGCTCTCCCAACCCCCACATTCCTCACCACCATCTTAGGTATTTGCAGACAGTCTGCCAGTATGAAGTTTTAGGGCTTCTTTATTTAATTAAAGGGATAGTCTACACCTTAGTAATCTTAAAGGGTTACCTTAGATTAAGCTGCAAATAGCCTCCTGTACCCCTATCTATATCATGCATCAGGAACAGTAAACAAAGTTATTTTAAAATGAATATTGTTTCTGGCCACAGTTTTTTCATTGACATGTTTCCAGGGTAATTTTTCACTTACTGAACTCCACAGCTAAAATGTAATGTTGGTTTTGCACATGCGCATAACATTACCTCGTCTATACTGGATGAAGTTAGGAAGCAACACCACCAAACTCTTACAAAGGCTTACTACGCTACCTGTTTAATAAATTAAAGTTATAACAATAATAATAAGCACTTTTACACTAATATAAATTAGCAAAATCAATAACCCAACAAACACACATACCCACTGTACCCATAATGCCCCAGTTTAAAGCCCTTAAAAAGGCATACACGCATATCTCTATAACTTTGGAACACAACAGGTTATTTGCACACATTAGCATTACTAGACACAATGAAAAGGGATCAATTAATATACAGAGACGTCATCTGATAAAGTAATTGATAAACTCATTACCATCGGGTGCATTTGTTTTCAATACAATATCACGAGATCAACAGAAAATGTTGAAGTTTTCTGGAGCTAAAGATTTCATGCCTTTTATTGACAGGTACATTTTGTGCTTGTGATCGCTAGAGAAACACACAAAAAATATCGTCTTAGGGTCCAAAATTGTTATATGCAGAAAACAACCGAATGATTGTGATCTACTCTTATGTGTTCAACCCCTGCATAGGGGTTAAACACATGGTTAAAGGCAGCTCAAGAGTAGCATTGCACTACTAGGAGCTAGATGAACACATCTGGAGAGCCAATGACAAGAAGTGTATGTGTATAGCCACCAATCAACAGTTAGTGCCCAGAAGTGCATTGCTGTTCTTGAGCTTATCTAAGAATGCTCTTTAACAAAGGATACATTTTCAGAATGGAAGAAAATTGTAAAGTTCTGTCTGAATCATACAAACTTTTACTTTCACATTTATATCCCTTTAATAACACTGCTTTGTTAAAGTGTCATATTTAACTCTTGTATCAAATTGTATTGTTTTACAGATGCCGATGAATGTCTTTATCAAAGCACATGTCCTTATCCTGCTATTTGCATTAATACCGTGGGAAGCTTTATCTGCGAATGCCCTAGGGAATATACAAACTCATACAGAATGCACAACAGCAAGAATGTGACAGTATGCGTAGGTAAGGAAACACCTTGACAGCTTAAAAAATAAAAGGGACATTGTAATCAACTTTTTTTTCTTTGTCTCATTTAAAAGATGGCACTTTAATATGTATTTTTTTAAAAAAACAAAAGAACTTTTATTTAACTTTTTCAGGCCAAAAATATATATTTGACATATATAAATGCTTCAAAAACGGTCTACGAGCACTCTGTATGTTAATCAAATCAACAATTAATTTGCGTAGGACAAAGTAAGGCAAAGTTAGGCTACGATGAATGTATATGCCTATTCACTTTATACAATATCCCAAATAACAGTGTAAATGAGCATTATATAACGAAACACAAACTGCGGTTTGACCACTTACCACCTTCAGTTAGACACACAGTCCAGGCATTAGTAGACACTGGGAGTGGAACCAAGAGCAGAGACTACAAACCACTGCACCATAGCCGCTCTCTTAAACTGGATCTTCTCATCCTTCAGGTAGATCCGAAATATTTTAGGATGCTTCGATAAATCCAATATGTCAAGGCTGCAAGAGGGCCAGTGACATTAGGCTCACACATTTAGCTTGGGTTCAAGCCGCCAACTCTGAAGACCTGCTCCACCTCTCATGCTGTCACATGATCTACATGCTACATAAATATATGTATGCATATTTAAACGGATCCTTCAGGACTCCTGAAGCTATGTTTAAATAGCACCACCTGCATAACAGGAAGTTATGCCCATACTCTAACTTACTGAATGTAAGAGGCTAAATAATGTTTTAGTAATTTTATATTAATATTCTGTACTTAAAAATGTGCACGGGGAAGGACAAGCAAAATGGCAATAAATGTATCAATTACATCATTGGTGTAAGTACTGATAATAATAATATACTGTATTTTGGTGTCAAACTATTTAAATTGACATTGCACTTAAAATAGCATGATTATGAAAGAACAGCATTTATATATGAAAACAAAACAGAAGTTCCACTGCAGAAGTAAAAATGTAACAAAAATACTTTATTAAATAAAATGAAAAAAAAATGTAACAAACAATAAAATAAGCCAAAAGAAAGGTCTGACGTGTGTCGGCTCTCCATTTGTGCCGTAATCATAGACCCCTCGGGTTTTTACTTGTTACAGAACATTTAAATAGCTCCTCCTTATCTAAGCAACAATAGTACAATTGCAAATTAACTCATTGTGAACTGAATTACTTCAAAATGTATCCTCAAAGTATCTTTTTTTTCTTCCTCCATATATCAACAAATATGTGCAAAAATAATAAAAAATTTTTTGAGTATAGTAACATAAATAGTTACACCATATTGCAATATATATAAACATTATAAACAGAGTTACTTAAGAATATAGATATTTATCAGATGATGCATTACATCTAATATAATTCAAAAGGAAATATTGGATCTCCAAATTTAGTACACATTTCCAGATATTATACATATAGGGGATTTACTCCAATAGATTTTGTACTCCCAACAATTTATAATATCATTCTCTGAATTGTAACCTTTTGGAATTTGTGTGCACAACTTGAAGATCCAATATACCGCTTGTCTGCCCAATATGTTTATTTTATTGCCTCCTCTTATAGGAGTCCTAATGACATATATAGCATTCCAAACAAAAAAACTAAGGTTTTGATTGTGCACATCAATAAAATGTTTAGCTCACGCTGAACAAACGTTATTATTTTCAATATGTGACAAATGTTCATGAATTCGAGTTCTGACATCACGGGTCGTCATACCAATGTACTGACCCTTACATTTTGAACAATCAGGTAAATGGCATATTCTGTTTTACAATTAATACAGCCCCTTACTTCAAACAACTAATTTGTAACATGATTTGAACGTTTTGGCTACTTTTATATGCTCACATACTCAACATAGAGAATTGCCACATTTAAAGCTTCCTGTTACTTTTAGCCAGGAGCTTACTGATAGTTTTAGTTTCAACATGCTTAGAGATAAAGTATCATCTTGGGTTTTACCTCTCAAATAAACACATTTGCAACCTTGATCAATTATATATTTCTGTTTGATGTCTCCATAAACTATGGGAAGATTTTTTTTAAGAATGTTGCAAATTTCTTTGTATTGATTTGAATACCTTGTAACAAACACTAGTTTCTTAACCTCTTTTTGTGACTTTTTATTCTGAAGTAAACCATTTATATCCATGTCATCAACTTCATCACTTATTTTATTATCCGATGTTTAGAATAACCTCTCTTTATTAATCTCGGTTTTAATTTGTTTCAGCTAACACATATCTTCCATTCTCTGAGCAATTTCTTTTTTTCTTTCATTAATTGGCCCTTCACAATACCACTAAACACAAATACTATCAAGTCTCACACTACAGGTGAAAATATTACTATTAAAACACATATCACTTGCAACACTTGCTTTGGGATTTATGTTTTAACTTGCAGATGTGGCCTCCAATATCTAGGACGCACTTGCAGAAAAATGTGGAATATATGGAGTGAGCACCTCCGTAATATCAAAAAAGTTTCATTGAAGCATAGTGTATCAAGACACAATATAGTTAAACATGGCAAAGGCCAATGCTCTTTCAGAATTACTCCTTTAGAAAACATTCCTATATCCACTCTTTATAATAGGTACACAAGATTACAGCAACGTGAAACCTATTGGATATTTAGTTTCAATCTATTTTTCCCTTAATGAAGTAATCAATTCAGCCTTATTTTAACCATCATCTTTCACTTTAACGTATATAATCTCTAGACACTTTTCTAGCACTGTATTCATTTCACATAATAGCTTTAATTACTCATTACAATCAAGATTTACACTATGGGGTCAAATTATCAAGGGCCAAATGGCCCCTGATCCCCCTGTTTCCACTCAAGCCTTCAGGCCCGCCGGAAACAGCAGTTAAGAAGCAACAGTCTTAAGACTGCTGCTCCTTAACTAGTCCGCCACCTCTGAGCAGCGGACAGCAATCAACCCGATCAAATACGATCGGGTTGATTGACACCCCCTGCTAGCGGCTAGTGTCTGCGAATCTGCAGGGGACAGCATTGCACAAGCAGTTCACTAGAACTGCTTGTGCAATGCTAAATGCCGACAGCGTATGCTGTCTGCATTCAGCGATGTCTGGCGGACATAATACTCTACAACGTATCATGTCCGCCAGGCATTGTTAAATCGGCCCCTATGTCTTCAAGAGAAGACCACATATTCCTTAATGAATTGAGTCAAAGGCACTGCACTACTACACATTGTACATTATCGTATTTATGTACATGTGTATATATGGATATGTATATACATATATCCTAACACATACCCCTATTAATACTAAATATATTGAGATAAGATTTACTAATATATATATATACATAGTTTATTCACTATAAAGATATATATTCACATCACTGTCTTCCTTATAAAGGTGATTTATTTTCACATAGTATATATTTTTTTCACATAGTATTTTAAACTTGACTAGATAATAGTATTTATTAGTATAGATCCCCTATATGTAGGGGTTTTTCACATATTGTGGATACCAGACATAGTCATGGTATGATCTGGCAAAGTGTAACCATAACTCCAAAGAATAATAATGGTATGTGGCTCATGTAAATAATGTACTACAACACCTTGTATCACATGTAAATGTATCACATTGCTTAAATCTGCTCTCTACTAGTTACCATGAAAATAGATTTACCTTACAGTAACCATGAGATCAGAGATCATGACAATAGAGGTTGATTGGTTTCACAAGAACTTATGATAAGCTGACGTATTTATTGAAGAAACAAACGTTAACTTTGTTATGAACTGACATACGGGATAGCTACTAGATTACGACAATAGAGGTGGTTGGATGTTATGTACCGATATGCGGGATTGCCATTTACCACTCTTTAGCTGCCACAAGTATGTGAATACGTTTTGAGGTATCTCATAGTAATCAATAGATTTGGATATATGTCTGTATATTGCATTAAGTACATAGAATATAATATACATAAATAAGATAAAGAACATCTATGTACAAATGCGCGTGTTTAAGTACCATATATGAAAATAGAACATTTAACACTGGAAACAATATTTCTTGAATATTATGCATAGTATAGGAATGTGGTTTGTGAGCATTGTTTAAATTTTTTACAAATGTTAGAGGATTTTAATTCCAATGTGAATACGCTCTGAATTAATTAATGCTTATGAGACACACACTTGTTAGAATCAAAAACAAATTTGATTGGATCTTTCTTTGTTTAAAAGGACCATTACAATTGTAATTGATATGCCTGATGAAACTGCTGTTTTTACCAAGGCCGAGAAACGCGTTGCATGATTAAGGAAGCATTTCCATTTCCCCACACTCTTTATTTGCTTTTTAACTTGTATTTAACCTAGTTTTATTAAACTATAAACGAATGGTTTAAAGGGTGATTCATACTAGCACAATTGCTTCTGGTCCTTTGGAGCGTTACAGTTTGCTGGGAATGGGTGAGCTGATACACCTTAATCTATCAGCTGGCGTCTACTAGCACATAAGGGTGCTACTATTACACGTGAGTACCCACTCTCATTGCTTGTACTTTGTGTCCTGTGGAATACTGATTGATACACACATGAGGCCCCCCTCTATCTTTTTGTTACTCTAGAACTGAGCCACTTGAAGTGTGAAGAGGAGAGCAGCTGACCACTACAGCAGAGGATATTTGAGGATATCCTTGTATTGGGACTTTTACTATATTATGTTTTTGTGTGTTCTTAGACACTTGGATACTATACTGTTCCAATTTGGTATATAGCCTATTGTTTGTGACTTCTTATAACAGAATTTCATTGTATGGGAGCATCCCCTAGTAGCTAGTTAGCTTGTCTGTTTTTAATAAACACATGCCTAGGGTGACAGCTAGATGCATGCACACTCACATTGCCTGCAATGGGTTTACGATACAAGTCAGTTGCTACTTTATCAAAATCAGATTTTTTTTTTATCCAGAACAGATTTTATGCTGGTCCCACTGGTAAGTAAATTGAATACCATATTGTTATTAAGATAAATTGTGAAGGGGACTTCTGAAAAGGGCGGGGCTTGTAGGACGCCTATAGCTTTGCACTCTACATTGGCCGCATCTGTCTTTGCTGGCCCGAAGTAAGCGTATCTCTTTCCAGGGATATGGAAGTCTTTGATGGCATTTTGGTACTTTTTCAGATGAAGCGCTTCCAATTCTTACTATTTCAGCCTTGTTGATAGCCACGCGCCAATAACCACTGCATACCGACACACTATGAATCCCTGATGCAGAAACCATGTTGGCCCGGAGGCGGGTTCACCCCATGGTTTGCATGAAGTTCTGGACTCGAGGTGACCTGACAGTGTGCCCCAGTGGTGGGGATCATATCCAAAGGGGGACGGCAAATCTTACCAGAGGTGGCTGGGTCTGGTCTCCGGAGCACTCGCGACACGCTTCCTCTGTTTTATGCTTTTGCCGCTTGGTGCTTGCGAGCAGGGAGACGACGTGAATCTCGACCTATATAAAACATTGATACTGAAGTGGTTCGCTCTAGAATGGAGACACCAAAGAAATCGTTTTCCTTTGGTGCATCCTGAGTATTATAGATCCCGAATAGGAGTTATTGCCTTCATAGATCAGGGAATGCTCACACCACCCCATAAAGAGGCTGGCATATGACGGGGCTAATTTCTCCCACATTGCCTTTCCCTGTCTCTAGAGGTAATAAACCGCCTCAAACATCACAAAATTATGCTCAAGCAAAAATCTAATTGTTTTCAAAAGGTAAATCTTAAATTTCCCATCATATTAAGGATTCAAATCTAGGAAATATTTAACAGCAGAGGGGTCTAGATCATGGGGATAGAAGATGCGACTGGATACCTCTTGTTTCCTGTCTTGGGACTTTACACTGCCACACAGTCATTTAGGGAATACGTTTCCACACACTCAGTAATTGAGTTCAAGTGGCAGTCTCTTTATTTTGTATGTCACAGGCAATTCAAATCAAAACAAAGTAACAAGCAAAATATAAAACAAAATCCTGCGGGACTAGGCACTAACTAAACATAAAACAAACAGCGTTAAAGGCAAAATATTTTTACCTTAATGTATAGGCTTAAACAGCAGACAGCTGCTCTTTATTCCTGCAGTGAGGTAGTGAAGGCCCTCAATTAACCCAGACTTCAGGCTTTATAGCAGCATGATTACACACATTTGCACTGCTGCAGTGTCTGAGAAACTGATTAGCTGCAAATCCTGGACTGGAACCTATTGTAACCAAACTATGTGACAGAACCCTTTTCCTCACAAACCTGCCTTCTATGATAAAACCATGGGTTCTGTCACAAATCCCTCCCCCCAGCTCAGACCTAGAGGGACGAGCATCTATGGACATCATAGAGTGCATTCTAGTCAACCCATCCGCGTTGCCATGACTTGACCCAGAGCTGTGCTCAACAATAAAAATAAAGGGCTGTAAACTCAAGAACCACCTCATGACCCTTGCATTTTTCTCTTTATTTTTGGACATCTTGGTTAAAGGAGCATGATCAGTAATCAGACGGAAGTTTCTACCAAGCAAGTAGTATTGAAGAGTTTCTACGGCCCACTTAATTGCAAGGCATTCCTTTTCCACAATAAAATAATTATGCTGTCGTGCAGAAGCTTCCAGCTGAGATACTTGACATAATGCTCTACCACTTGATGTTCTTGGTAAAGGACTGCCCCTAATCATACATCTGAAGCATCTGTTTGAACCATAAACTCTAGAGAAATCTGGTGCTATCAGAACAGGAGTAGAGCAGAGGGACTCTTTTTAGCTTCTGGAAGGCTTGCTCTGTCTCTGTAGTTAACTTATCTTTAACTGGACTTCTTGCCTTAGTGAGATCTGTTAGTAGGGTTGCTACTGTTGAAAATTGAGAAACAAACTCTTCAATCACCCTAAGCTTAAGCATCATTTTTACCTCTGAGCTAATAGATTCCCATTGAGCTTCAGGAATGCTATAAGACTTAAGATACACAATCTTCCCTGATTCTGTAATTACATTGTGTTTTATAAGATCTGTTTTTCCAGGGACTTTAGAAAACACATCTTTGTTTCTTATTAAGAATTTTTTAACCTCTTGTCTCTGATGGTGGGATGAGCTATGCGACACATTTACTTCTGAGGACAGGTCAGTAGAAGGGGTTGTTGCCCTGATACTAACAAGGCCTCCCTATCTATCCAGGGTTTAAAGGGACAGTCTACACCAGAATCGTTATTGTTTTAAAAGATAGATAATCCCTTTATTACCCATTCCCCAGTTTTGTATAACTAACACAGTTATATTAATATACTTTTAACCTCTGTGATTATCTTGTATCTAAGCCTCTGAAAACTGCCCCTTTATTTCAGTTCTTTTGACAGACTTGCAGTTTAGCCAATCAGTGCCTGCTCCCAGATAACTTCACGTGCACGAGCACAGTGTTATCTATATGAAATACATGAACTAACACCTTCTAGTGGTGAAAAACTGTTAAAATGCATTCTGAAAAGAGGTGACCTTCAAGGTCTAAGAAATTAGCATATGAACCTCCTAGGTTAAGCTTTCAACTAACAATACCAAGAGAACAAAGCAAAATTGGTGATAAAAGTAATTGGAAAATTGTTTAAAATTACATGCTCTATCTGAATCATGAAAGTTTTTTTTGGCCTAGACTGTCCCTTTAAGTAAATTGACTTTGTAAACTTGTTCATGTTTTCTTCTACCTGGCTGGCTTACCTTGTAATTTACATCTCTCACCCTCTCAATGACTTCATATGGACCTTGCTATGTGGCAAGAAACTTATTTTTTACAGTTGGGATGAGAACAAGTACTCTATCACCCTGATGAAAAACACAGACTCTGGCATTACGATTATAAGTATTTTTCTGGGATTCCTGGACCTTTTTCATGTGTTCCGCTACTATGACTATTGGCAGCTATGCGATTCTGCATTTGAGTAATGTGTTCTATAACATTACAATAGAGGGTGGTCTCCTGGTTCCAAGTTTCTTTAACTATATTGAGAAAGCCCATAGGGTGTCACCCATACAACAGTTTGAAGGGGGAGAACCCTGTAGAGGACTGATGAAGCTCCCTAATGGCAAACATTAAATAAGGGAGCAAGTGTTCCTATTTCTTTCCATCTGTGTCAATTGCACAGCGTAGCATGGTCTTAAGGGTCTTATTGAACCTTTCCACTTGTTTGGGGGTGATACACAGAAGTTTTTAAGCACTAAGGGTGTTTCAAAATACTATCTTAAATCTCTCTCATAGCCATTTAATAGGAGGATACCTAAAAATAGAAAAAACAAAAGAAAGAATCTTAAAGGAACCATCTGACTTTGGACATAAAAGGCATTTCCTGATCAGTTAAATATATGTACTAGTTCTTTTGCTATGGATTTAGAGGAGGACTTGTGAAGAGGTATAGCCTCTGGCTAACATGTAGCATAGTCTAAGACCACCAATATATACTGGCCTACGTTATCTGACTTTGGTAAAGGCCCCACTATATCCATAGCAATCTGGTCAAAGGGAACATTGATTAGGAACAGTGGAATTAACAGACTATGAAACACCTTAAAAGGAGCTGTGTGCTGACATTCAGGACATGATGATCAATTATTTGTTATATTAGCCATACATTCTGGCCAGTAAAACCTTCCTTTAAGATTCTTTCTTTAGTTTTTTTTTCTATTTTTAGCTGTCCTCCTATTAAATGGTTTTAAGAGAGATTTAAGATAATATTTTGAAACACCCTTGGTACAAGTAACTGCCTAATTAAATCTGCTTCTTTTTTATCAATTCGACATAGCAAGTTATTAGACACTTCAAAGTGTGGAAAAGTAAGTAGCCTTTCTGTTTCCTTTACTACTCCATTTGTGATTCAAACATTCTTTCTAGCTTCGGCTAGAGTAGGGTCTTCCCACTGGGACTGTTGGAAATCCTCATGAGTAGTCTGTAGGTGGACCAACTCAGTTTCAGGACTATCATCTGGGTTGTTTTTATCAGGACTTAAATCCTCTCCCAATAGAGTAGTCATGGGTAACAGAACCTTATAAAGTCTTCTTTTTCCTTTCTACTACTTCTCCTACTATGTCTACCTCTAAGAATGGAAAGTCCTTCCAACAACTGCATTTTAAATTTTTTTTCTTACAGACTGTTTTCCTTTTTCTAATAGAGCCCACAAATCAAGAAACTTTGGAAAATGTCTTCCAACGATAACATCATGTGGCAGTCAGGTTAATACAACCACACATACATTTATAAACCCAAAATAGTTCCCAAACTCAACTTCAGCTGTGAGGTATTCTCAAGTATCCCCGTGAACACAAACAACTTTCAATTGCTTTGTGTAATTAATTTGATAGTGTGGTATAAGGCTTTCTAAGACTAAAGTTACTACACTTCCTGAATCAACTATAGCTTGAACTCTTCTTTTGTTTATTATGAATGTATACCAGGGATGCTATTTAGATTATCCTCAGTATTAGAGAATTCCCCAAGGGTTGAGCACAACGAATAAAGAGTTGCCTCCTTACTCATACTACACTGCATCGGTTCTATCTGTTAAGGACACTCATATGAAAAATGGCCTGTTTCATGACATTTAAAATACTTTATCAAAGAGTTCTGGCCATTTTTAACCCCTTTAACAAAGTCTGCAAACTGATAACAACTTCTGGCACCCTGGAATTCAGTGTGTAGTTCCTCCATTGCTTTTGTCTTTACTACAGTCTTTCCAACTTTAGTAGATACATAGGCCCTCGGGTTGGTTGGCATTGACAATTCTGCAACTGCAATATATCTCTCTACCAGGACAACCAGTTCCTCTGGACTATGAGGATCACATTGACCCACTCAGCTGTGAAGAGGCATTTGGAAGACTTTTAAGGAATCTGTCCATTATAAAATTTCAACAATACGGCTGGGTGTGTTGCTTTCATGTTGCAACACTTTTCGAGTAAGGTGAATAAGGTAAAACATTTGAGACCTCACTGATGTGTCAGAACATAATGTCCAAGTATGGAATCTCTGGGTACGTACTGCCGATGTCACACTAAGTTGTGCTAGAATCTCTTCCTTTAGCTTAGTGTAATTGCTAGCCTGTGCAGGCTTAAGGTCATAATATGCTTTTCGGGGTTTCCCAGTTAGGAATGGGGCTAAGAGGCCGGCCCATTGCATAGTTTGCCACCCCTCTCTCTCTCTGCAGTATGTTCAAAAGTCAATAAATACACCTCTATGTCATTGTCAGGCACAATCTTTTGTAGATAATGACTTGCTCTCACATGTTTGGCTCCTGGGGTTAAAGCCTTAGCAGTTCCTTTAAGTCTCTCTGACAAAGACTGGAGCTCCTGTTGTACAGTCAGAGTGGCCTTCTTCTGTTCAGCCAGCTAGCTGACTTGTGCAATCACCGCCTGTTGCACAAGAGTTTCTATGCTATCCTTCTGCATCTTAGTTAGTACAGCTACCCCCTCTGCCTTGAAAAAGTGTTATAAGGAAGCAATATCCTCAGTAGTTTTCAAATTTGCCTCTTGTTGGATGGCTGTGGAGTGCAGTATCGTTTTAAGAAGGTCCCCCATTTTATTAACAGAGAAAACACTTATGCCCTCAGACCTTCAGTTGTGAGGGTGAAGGGAGATGTGTCAGTATGCAGGAATAGAGACCCAGGACAAAGAAAGTATTTTCTTGTGAATACTTTACTGAAGCAAAATTAAAAAACAACAATATTCTGGAGTAAGGGAAAAGGGACTAGAATACCCAAAGTATAATAGGCACAAGTCTCTCAACAAGCACAGCGGGTACTGTTGGTGAGGGTTCGGCTTTCAGGATGCAGATAGACGCATACAGGAATCACGGCAGAGATTAATAGTTTCAGGTGCAAGGTAAGCATACACAGGTATCACAGCAGAGATGCTTGGTTTTAGGAGCAAGGTAGACATACACAGGTATCACAGCAGATATACTTGGCTTCAGGAGCAAGGTAGGCATACACAGGTATCACAGCAGAGATGCTTAGCTTCAGAAGCAGGGTAGGGATACACAGGTATCATAGCAGAGATGCTTGGTTTCAGGAGCAAGGTAGGCATACACAGGTATCACAGCAGAGATACTTGGCTTCAAGATCAAGGTAGGCATACACCGGTATCACAGCAGAGATACGTGGCTTCAGAAGCAAGGTAAGCATACACAGGTTTCACAGCAGAGATGTTTGGCTTCAAGAGCAAGGTAGGCATACGCAGGTATCACAGCAGAGATACTTGGCTTCAGGAGCAAGGTAAGCATACACAGGTATCACAGCAGATATTCTTGGCTTCAGGAGCAAGGTGCGCATACACAGGTTATCATTGTGTGTCATCAGGAGTCTATGTTTGGGAAACCTCAGTTTTCCCTCTGTGGCTCATCTACTCACACACTCAGGAACCTTACTCACGGATTTCAACTGCATTAAGAAGCCAGGTATTATTGTGACTGGAGGCGCTGGAGCTGTCTCTAGCAGCGGTCGACTTCCTTCTTTACCTGAGTAACATTTGTGGTTTTGGTTCCGTATGTAACAACTATTGTCTTTTGCCTTATTTGAGAGGACAAAATGATTTTGTCTATTTGCACTTTTGATAACGGGTTGACTGTGTTTGCTACGGCAATACTAACTTAAGCATTACTACGCTTTGCTTGGCTACTAACAGATGGACTGTGGATAACATTGCAAGACTGTTTGTATGCATCTTCACGCTTATTTACCCTAAGCTTTGGCATTTCCATCATTGCTTGGCAGCTAACTTTTGTATACTGCTGACTTTAGGGCCTTATATGAACTTATGTGGTGCACCACAGCCGTTGTGAATATATTCAGCCGTATATCCTAGCCGTATATTTATTGTTGGGGAACCCCTATTAGCTCCTCCTCTTTTAATGTTTTTCCTGTATTATTAAATAGATATTTTTGTATTGCAATTTCTAGTTATTGTGAGTTTTATTCTGTACAAATGTGCTTGATACCTAGACTTTAGGACTCCACTTATTTGGTGCAGTCTACTTTCTTTTCAACTTCTATATAGATACACAGGTATCACAGCAGAGATGTTTGGTTTCAGGAGACAGAAGGGGAAACACTGATTAGGCAATAACTCCTAAGTCCTCCAGGTGAGAGTTCCCATAAACAGCGCTTTGGCCTTTTATGTATCAGTGATGCGTGGCTGCGTGTGCTAAGGAGACTGCAACTGAAGTTGAAGCAGGCAGGTGTCGGTGTCCCACGTTAAGAGACGCCGAGGTGGAGCGCAGCACCATTGCTGCCTGGCGAGGCCGGACCCTCGGAACCCGGTAAGTATACATCAGTGCAGCTTGTCCGGATTATCCACCATATGTGATCCTTCTTCCAATAAAAAGAGCAGTTCTCTTTGTATACTTTTAGTAGGGTTGGAGAATAACATTTGGGTCATTTCATTGTCTAAATGCTTCATTCAGACACCAGAATTTATCACACACTACTATGCTAATCACAATCTGAGCATTCTAGTCAAGAGATAATAGAGCTTGTTGTTCTTCTCTAGTCATATTATATTTTGTACCTGTGTTATATTTACTCCAATGTTAACTCTTCTACTATTTTTGAAGAGCTCAAGTTGTTTACCCCTGGATGGCAATGGGTAAAAGTGGATTTACACTTAGGACTGTTTTTCTTATTTATAATATTAGCATCGGGGGGACTCCTATGAGTGATGAAGTCACAAAAATAGGATAAGAAACTAGTGTTTGTTACACAGTATTTAAACCAATACAAAGAAATTTGCAACATTATTAAAAAATATCTTTCCATAGTTTATGAAGGCCACAAATTGAAATATAATAGATCAAAGTTGCAAATCTGTTTATGCAAGAGGTAAAACCCTAGGTGATATTTATATTTAGTATGTTGAAAGTGAAACCATCTGGAAGCTCCTGGCTTAAAGTGACAAGAACCTTTAAATGTGGCAATTCTCAATATCAAGCATGTGACCATATAAAAGTAATCAAAACATTCAATTCACGTTACGAATGAGTTGTTTGAAGTAAGGGGCTTTATTACTTGTACAACGGAAAATATAATTTACCTGATAGAGTGTTCAAAATGTAAGGGTCAGTACATTGGTATGACGACCAATGACGTCAGAACTCGAAATTCAAATTGAATGTTATGATGTGATTGAAAGTTGGTTTATTAGAAAGCTTCCAATGAATTAAACTCATACCACATGTGTATGTAATACTCAAGCATGTCTTGCACAAACCTGGTGTAATAGACCTTTTTCACAGCAGTCATTTTGACATGAGATAGTAGGACAAATACAGGCGTTAGAAAATTATATTAATTATGGTTCTATTCCATTTAGATTTACGAAAGCCAGGTTCCTGCTATTGCTCAAGTGTAATGGGAGGTCACACTAAATACTTTCCACTTTAGCCTATAGAAGCATTTTTTTCAGATTTTGTTTTCATTTTTTAATACTGCATACAAATATCTTGTATTTTCTGGTTGAATTCTAATAAAGAGACTGAAAAATAACTATATATGGTCATTATACCATTGCTAAAACAACAAATCTAATGGTGGCCTTAGACTTTTGCACATTACTGTGTATATATATATATATATATATATATATATATACATACATACATACATACATACCATTTATGACAGTTTAGTCAGGTGATCACAGTAACAGCAGTTGTCACTAGGCCATTTTCAATATTATTTACTAAAATTTCCTAAAAAATTATACATTTTTTTTTACAGTTTTTGCCGCAGCTATCTCACATGCAATGAATTATCCTATATAATAAAAGGCCAAGTGTGTTTGTCTGAAGCTGTCATGCGCAGTAGAGACTGCGCGCGAGGACAAACACACCTGGCCTTCCAACTGACCTCCTCCTGGCATGATGCATCTGACGTCGCATGTGGTGGAGTGGGCGTGGCCGTCTGGGTGCGGCGTGGGCAGGGCCGGGCATGATGTGGGCGGGGTCGTGCGTGATGCGGGTGGGGCCGGGCGTGATGCGGGCGGGGCCAGATGCCGATGACTGCAGTCAGTGAGTGAGACTGAGAGCTCTAGAAAGGATGGATAGAGACTGAGAGCAGCAGAAGAGGGGGGATAAAGAGAGGGAGAGAGACAGCAAAAGAGAGGGGGAGAGAGCACAAAAGAGAGGGGGAGACAGCACAAAAGAGAGGGGGGAGAGAGCGAGAGGGGGGAGAGAGCACAAAAGAGAGGAGGAGAGAGCACAAAAGAGAGGGGGGAGAGAGCACAAAAGAGAGGGGGGAGAGAGCACAAAAGAGAGGGTGAGAGAGCACAAAAGAGAGGGGGGAGAGCACAAAAGAGAGGGGGGAGAGAGCACAAAAGAGAGGGAGGGACAGAGCACAAGAGAGAGGGGGGAGAGAGCACAAAAGAGAGGGGGAGAGAGCACAAAAGAGAGGGGGAGAGAGCGCAAAAGAGAGGGAGAGAGACAGCAAAAGAGAGGAGAGAGAGAGCAAACGAGAGGAGAGAGAGAGCAAATGAGAGGAGAGAGAGAGAGCAAACGAGAGGAGAGAGAGAGCAAACAGGAGAGAGAGAGCAAACGAGAGGGGGGAGAGAGAGAGCAAAAGAGAGGGGAGAGAGAGAGAGCAAAAGAGAGGGGAGAGAGAGAGAGCAAAAGAGAGGGGGGATAGAGAGAGAGCAAAGGGGTGGGACCGCTGTACTGCAAAAAATGGCCCGTGTAAACGGGCTTTAGGACTAGTGTAAATAATAAAAGAATATTGTGAATCTGCTGGGCCTGCTGAAAAAAAAAAATATAATTTGTGTAGGTCACTCACTGAAATTTGACTTACAATAGGGTAAATATAGGTAGGAAAAAAAACTCAAAACTGGCTCAGCACTGGCTTAAAGGCTTAGCAGCAAAATGTTTTAATTACTGTCTTGGGTGTAGACAGCACTTGTTTATGTTGCTTCTTTCTACATTATTTACAAATAAAACAGGAATTCAAATGATAACTTAAATAATACTGATTTTCATTGCAAACGTTATTCCCCTTAATTACAATTTAATTGAATTTATTTTATAATATAGGTTTATATTTTATTTGCAAATACAGTAGGTAGAAAAGGGAATTAAATAGTTGTAATTAAACTTCCAACTTTTCCTATGCAAAATATATTATGCAGCGCTGAAAAGGAGATGGGGTAAGGTGTTCCCTGGGCATACTTAGGCCTAGATTTGGAGTTTGGCGGTAGCCGTGATAACCAGCGTTAGAGGCTCCTAACGCTGGTTTTAGGCTACCGTCGGTATTTGGAGTCAGTCAGGAAAGGGTCTAACGCTCACTTTCCAGCCGCGACTTTTCCATACCGCAGATCCCCTTACGTCAATTGCGTATCCTATCTTTTCAATGGGATCTTCCTAACTCCGGTATTTAGAGTCGTGGCTGAAGTGAGCGTTAGAAATCTAACGACAAAACTCCAGCCGCAGAAAAAAGTCAGTAGTTAAGAGCTTTCTGGGCTAACGCCGGTTCATAAAGCTCTTAACTACTGTGCTCTAAAGTACACTAACACCCATAAACTACCTATGTACCCCTAAACCGAGGTCCCCCCACATCGCCGCCACTCGATTAAAATTTTTTAACCCCTAATCTGCCGACCGCCACCTACGTTATAGCTATGTACCCCTAATCTATTGCCCCTAACACCGCCGACCCCTATATTATATTTATTAACCCCTAACCTGCCCCCCACAACGTCGCCGCCTGCTACCTACAATAATTAACCCCTAATCTGCCGTCCGCACGCCGCCGCCACCTACATTATAGCTATGTACCCCTAATCTGCTGCCCCTAACACCGCCGACCCCTATATTATATTTATTAACCCCTAATCTGCCCCCCTCAATGTCCCCTCCACCTGCCTACACTTATTAACCCCTAATCTGCCGAGCGGACCGCACCGCTACTATAATAAAGTTATTAACCCCTAATCTGCCGAGCGGACCGCACCGCTACTATAATAAAGTTATTAACCCCTAATCTGCCTCACTCCCACCTCAATAACCCTATAATAAATAGTATTAACCCCTAATCTGCCCTCCCAAACATCGCCGACACCTAACTTCAAACATTAACCCCTAATCTGCCGACTGGAGCTCACCGCTATTCTAATAAATGTATTAACCCCTAAAGCTAAGTCTAACCCTAACACTAACACCCCCCTAAGTTAAATATAATTTAAATCTAACAAAATTAATTAACTCTTATTAAATAAATTATTCCTATTTAAAGCTAAATACTTACCTGTAAAATAAATCCTAATATAGCTACAATATAAATTATAATTATATTATAGCTATTTTAGGATTTATATTTATTTTACAGGTAACTTTGTATTTATTTTAACCAGGTACAATAGCTATTAAATAGTTAAGAACTATTTAATAGCTAAAATAGTTAAAATAATTACAAAATTACCTGTAAAATAAATCCTAACCTAAGTTACAATTAAACCTAACACTACACTATCAATAAATTAATTAAATACAATACCTACAATTATCTACAATTAAACCTAACACTACACTATCAATAAATTAATTAAATAAAATACCTACAATTACCTACAATTAAACCTAACACTACACTATCAATACATTAATTAAATACAATATCTACAAATAAATACAATGAAATAAACTAACTAAAGTACAAAAAATAAAAAAGAACTAAGTTACAAAAAATAAAAAAATATTTACAAACATCAGAAAAATATTACAACAATTTTAAACTAATTACACCTACTCTAAGCCCCCTAATAAAATAACAAAGCCCCCCAAAATAAAAATGCCCTACCCTATTCTAAATTACTAAAGTTCAAAGCTCTTTTACCATACCAGCCCTGAACAGGGCCCTTTGCGGGGGATGCCCCAAGAAATTCAGCTCTTTTGCCTGTAAAATTACACATACAATACCCCCCCCCAACATTACAACCCACCACCCACATACCCCTAATCTAACCCAAACCCCCCTTAAATAAACCTAACACTAAGCCCCTGAAGATCTTCCTACCTTGTCTTCACCTCACCGGGTATCACACCGATCCATCCTGGCTCCGATATCTTCATCCAACCCAAGAGGGGGCTAGACATCCATCATCCGATGGCTGAAGAAGTCCAGAAGAGGGTCCAAAGTCTTCATCCTATCCGGGAAGAAGAGTAGATCCGGACCGGCAACCATCTTCTTCCAAGCGGCATCTTCTATCTTCATCCGATGAGGACCGGCTCCATCTTGAAGACCTCCACCGCGGACCCATCTTCTTCCGACGACGACTAGACGACGAATGACGGTTCCTTTAAATGACGTCATCCAAGATGACGTCCCTTGAATTCTGATTGGCTGATAGGATTCTATCAGCCAATCGGAATTAAGGTAGGAATATTTTGATTGGCTGATGGAATCAGCCAATCAGAATCAAGTTCAATCCGATTGGCTGATTGGATCAGCCAATCGGATTGAACTTGATTCTGATTGGCTGATTCCATCAGCCAATCAGAATATTCCTACCTTAATTCTGATTGGCTGATAGAATCCTATCAGCCAATAGGAATTCGAGGGACGCCATCTTGGATGACGTCATTTAAAGGAACCGTCATTCGTCGTCTAGTCATCGGTTGAAGAGGATGTTCCGCGTCGGCTTGGAAGAAGATGGTTCCGCTCCGCTCCAGAAGAAAGAAGATTGAAGATGCGGCTTGATAGAAGACTTCATCCAGATGATGGACTTCCGACTTCAGCCCGAGGATGGATTTCTTCAGTCGCCGCTTGGATCCAGACTTCAGCCCGAGGATGGACGTCGCTCTTCAGCCCCCCGCTTGGGCTTGGATCAACACTTCCGAGGCTTGGATCAAGACTTCCGAGGACGGATCGGTGAACCTGTCAGGGTGAAGATAAGGTAGGAAGAGCTTCAGGGGCTTAGTGTTAGGTTTATTTAAGGGGGGTTTGGGTTAGATTAGGGATATGTGGGTGGTGGGTTGTAATGTTGGGGGGGGTATTGTATGTGTTTTTTTTACAGGCAAAAGAGCTGAATTCTTTGGGACATGCCCCGTAAAGGGCCCTGTTCAGGGCTGGTAAGGTAAAAGAGCTTTGAACTTTAGTAATTTAGAATAGTGTAGGGCATTTTTTTATTTTGGGGGTCTTTGTTATTTTATTAGGGGGCTTAGAGTAGGTGTAATTAGTTTAAAATTGTTGTAATATTTTTCTAATGTTTGTAAATATTTTTTTATTTTTTGTAACTTAGTTCTTTTTTATTTTTTGTATTTTAGTTAGTTTATTTCATTGTATTTATTTGTAGATATTGTATTTAAATAATTTATTGATAGTGTAGTGTTAGGTTTAATTGTAGGTAATTGTAGGTATTTTATTTAATTAATTTATTGATAGTCTAGTGTTAGGTTTAATTGTAACTTAGGTTAGGATTTATTTTACAGGTAATTTGTAATTATTTTAACTATTTTAGCTATTAAATAGTTCTTAACTATTTAATAGCTATTTTACCTGGTTAAAATAAATACAAAGTTACCTGTAAAATAAATATAAATCCTAAAATAACTATAATATAAATATAATTTATATTGTAGCTATATTAGGATTTATTTTACAGGTAAGTATTTAGCTTTAAATAGGAATAATTTATTTAATAAGAGTTAATTAATTTCGTTAGATTTAAATTATATTTAACTTAGGGGGGTGTTAGTGTTAGGGTTAGACTTAGCTTTAGGGGTTAATACATTTATTAGAATAGCGGTGAGCTCCAGTTGGCAGATTAGGGGTTAATGTTTGAAGTTAGTTGTCGGCGATGTTAGGGAGGGCAGATTAGGGGTTAATACTATTTATTATAGGGTTAGTGAGGCGGATTAGGGGTTAATAACTTTATTATAATAGCGGTGCGGTCCGGTCGGCAGATTAGGGGTTAATAAGTGTAGGCAGGTGGAGGCGACGTTGTGGGGGGCAGATTAGGGGTTAATAAATATAATATAGGGGTCGGCGGTGTTAGGGGCAGTAGATTAGGGGTACATAGGGATAATGTAAGTAGCGGCGGTTTACGGAACGGCAGATTAGGGGTTAATAATAATATGCAGGTGTCAGCGATAGCGGGGGCGGCAGAATAGGGGTTAATAAGTGTAAGGTTAGGGGTGTTTAGACTCGGGGTACATGTTAGAGTGTTAGGTGCAGACGTAGGAAGTGTTTCCCCATAGCAAACAATGGGGCTGCGTTAGGAGCTGAACGCGGCTTTTTTGCAGGTGTTAAGTTTTTTTCAGCTCAAACAGCCCCATTGTTTCCTATGGGGGAATCGTGCACGAGCACGTTTTTGAAGCTGGCCGCTTCCGTAAGCAACTCTGGTATCGAGAGTTGCAGTTGCGTTAAATATGCTCTACGCTCCTTTTTTGGAGCCTAACGCAGCCATTCTGTGGACTCTCAATACCAGAGTTATTTTAAAGGTGCGGCCAGAAAAAAGCCAGCGTTAGATACGCGGGTCGTTACCGACAAAACTCTAAATCTAGCCGTTAGCATTTTATTTGCAGGTAACAGTAGAATTGAAAAAAAACTCTCAGTTTAATATGAGAACTAACCATAATAAATCTATTGATTCTTTATATCTCTTCTATTTGTTTTATACATCGAACCTCTTTTTAGTTCATTTAAAGAATTTGATAACAAAAAGTACGAGAAAACATTATTCAAATGATACTAATGTAAACAAATTATTTTATAATCTATAAGTTCTATTTGCTAAAAGTGTATTTAATAATCTTTTCCCACTGTGTTCCATTGTGTTTTTTGATTTCTAACAGATATAGATGAATGCGCACAATCCCCTCCCCGCTGCCCGGATCCAGCTACATGCGTGAACACTGTAGGGAACTTCTCCTGTATCTGTCCTATGGGGTTTCAGTCGTCCATTTGTGCTAGTACAGCATATACATATCCAACAACATCCCCTGGTAAGAAGCACATTTAGATAATATGGCAGTTCTAGCTATTGAAAAACTATTGCAGTAAACAAGATGTTAATTTTTTTTAAAGGGATATTAAACTGCTGAGTACTACAGTAGCATTTCTAGAAGTCACCATGCTATAGTTTTTCCTCCTGTACCTGCAGTTCTATTTCAACCCCATACAAAAGCCAGATGGTAAATCTCTGCATCTTTATACTGGGCGCTGCCATCTTGGTACATGTGTATTGTTTCATCCTGTGACAGAAGCAGAGCACTTTCACAGATCAGTGACATTGCTGGCTTTTTGACAGCTGTACCTTGCACTGGATTAGCTCACACAATAGAAAGCAGATATCTAAGGGCATTTGGTTGTGCATTGCCATAAAGTGACATAGCTCTTTTAGGAAAAGAATCCTAAACTAAAAAAACCTAAAGGGAAAAAAACCCTAATCTTAAAAATAAATAAGCCCACCCTAAAAAAAAAATCCTAAAGCTAAACCTAAAAGTTTCTACTTACTAACTTGACTCCAGCTGTGTTCCTCTTCATCTTCATGGCGGTGGTCCATTCTTCCATCTTTTGTCTTCCATTTTCAATCTTCCATCTTGAATGCAAGGTTGTATTTGAATATATCGCCACTTCACAGCTCTTTCGATCATTGGGGCCTAAGTATTGGACTTTGGTATACAGACAGAGATAATCTTAAGAAGCATGTGTGTACAGAAAGGGATAAAATAAGTATATCTGATTTACCTGCAAGCTCAACCCATTTTAATGAGATTTGGTTTATAACAACAAAGCCAGCTATTTCATAGACAAAAAGAGAAAGGATTTCTAGTACATTTTATATCAGCAACTGGTATAACAAGTAACTAGATTAATGGAAAAACAATTGTACAGTGCTCTGTCTGTTTATTTTGTATATCAGCAATTAAAGAGATAGGAAAGTCAAAATTAAACTTGCATGATTCAGATAGAGCATGGGATTTTAAGAAACTTTTATATTTACTTCTATTTTCAAATGTACTTTGTTCTTTTAGTATCACTTGTTAAAAAATAATACACACATATCTTACACTAGTAGGAACTATCTGTTGATTTGTACATGCACACAATTGTCTCTTGTGATTGGCTAACTAGATGTATTCATGTTCTTTCAGTAAAGGATAACAAGAGAATAGAAGCAATTTCAAAAGTTGATTAAAATTGATGTTTTATCCATATCGCTCAATACATTTTTGGGGTTTCCTGTCCCTTTAAGTCCTAAATTACAAAAGGGCTGTATGCAAAATACAAGTCTGAAAAGCATTTCAATTTTCATTTTATTAGCAACATTTGAATTGCTTTGTAGTACCTATTTACTACTTCTTTTCTTTTCTGCTGATGCCCATAAGCTACTACAGTGATCAAACAATCATTGTGCAGAATGTTGCAGCAACAGGCTTATGAAGTCTGAACTATTCGCTTCCAATTCTTACGGGATCTGGAAAAAACATATAATACAAAAAAAGGCAAGGTAGATAACAATTGTGTATTGCAAAAGCATTTTATTATGCATAATTAAACATTTTCTGCAGAACGCAGTTCGCGTTTTATGTTCCTTGAAGCCCTTACATACAAGTACAACATTTTACATTAATAATTGAATTAACTGTAGGGCTATCTATTTTTGTTGTGTAGCTTTTCCATCTGTATGTTGATGAGCACCTTCACAATATTCAGTTTTTCACATATAGGGCAACAAAATAAATTTGCCAGTTTATGGGCGCACGTTAAATAACCAGCCATTACGAATGGCTGGTTAATGCTACCATAAGCTCGAGGTAGCACTTTGCGCTAGGAAAATTAATCAAAGTTGAGAACTCTGGTTAATTAAAAAAATGTCCCCCAATTGCCCCCTCTATTTATTAAAATAACTGCACAAAGCAGTCATAAGCGGGTAAAGTTGGTGGGTGTAAGAAAAAAAAGTGCCTTTACATTGTGGTCTATGGGGACTGTTATCACTGTTAATATATATGCTTATACATATAAATATATGTGTTAATATGTGTATATACACATATAAACACATACATATATATTTATATATTCATATATATTTAAACTTTGCTGCACATGATGTGCAACTTACCCCCTTCACTGCGCTAGGTTCTGTACCGTGTCTATCGGCATCAGAATGAGGCTCCTATTGGAGTCTATAGAAGTGCGCACTCGTGAGTGCAAAGCTTCCATGTAATGAGAGCGCTAGTGCGTGCGCTGGTATTACAAGCAGAGCGTAAATATTGCGCATGTGAAAGCACCATTTTACGCTCCAGTCGTAATCTTGCCCTTTGTATTTAAAGAAGAAAAACATTTTTTTGGTAATACCATGGGTTCTGCAATCTAGTAATTAAATTTGAAACAGTTTGTGCATTCTTCCTTAGGTGTTAAAATTGATAGCACCTTTCATACTGTGTTAAAGTGAATGTCAAGTTTGATGAATCAGTGCCCGGTTTTTAAAAACCCTATTAAAAACAGGGGCACTTTCATTCATCAAACTTAACATTTCACTTGTTTTGTTAAAATACCTTCTTATCTTGAAAGCTCTTCCCCCGCCCGTCGCAATCTTCTTCATATGTCAAAATGACGAATCCGGCTTCCTCCAATAACGGCGTTGCCTCAGGCAATGAATCCCCTGGGGGGAAGCCGTGATTGGAGGATGACGTATTCATCATTGCTGACATTCAGAAAGGGTTGATGGCACCACTCATAAATTATACACTGGGTCTTTAACCGTTCTATAATAAGCTCAATGGCCTTAATATTCTACAGTTAATGTGGTTAGGTGCTGTGTATCAACAAAGTTACATTCCAAATATGTTAGCTAGAGAAACTAACATAAAAAGATACTATATAAGCACTCAAATGACCCTAAATTATCTGGAATTGAAAAAAGATTCACACACATTAAAACATTAATCTTTATTAGAAATATTAAAATATGGGTTGATTAAAACTAAAATGCTGGTGTTCCCAGTACAAAGACTGGATAGTAGAGACTAGAGTCAATTATAAATATTATCTGGTGATTAGTGATGATACCAACGACTAGAATAGTAGTGACTACTAGAACAGATTGGAATCAGTATTGCTATAAAAATATATGAGTTCTTGACCAATGCAGCACTATACCCTAACGCTATATATTAACATTCCATCACATCATAGTGTGAAGTAATAATACTGGGTATTAAAAACATAGATACACTGATATCAATGACTCAGAATGTGGTATTATAAATTTCCCTGAGTTAGTAGCATATGATGGATTACATATGATAGATCCTAGTATCCGCTATAAAGTATACAAAATCATGCTTATCAAGTGCATTGGGACCTAGGAATATAGGAAATTCCCTCTGAGCAGTAGATAGATCAAAGGCCTGTACACTTCACCTTATGGGTTACTAGATAGTATGATCCTGATATTGGATACTATTAGTAGATTGATCAAATAGTATTAAAGTCACTATCAAGTCTAAGTGTTATACTCAAATTGCTAGGAAAAAGGTAATAAGTGCTCAAGACATACCAGTTGCACTGTTTTTACCAAAATAGTTTGGCTTATTTACAACTTAAATCAGTGACTTATATAAGTCGCTATTTGGAACAGTACTGATCCTGCTGATATTACCATGTATTATATTACAACACTGTTAATGAATTGAGATTGTATACTTTATAGCGGATACTAGGATCTATCATATGTAATCCATCATATGCTACTAACTCAGGGAAATTTATAATACCACATTCTGAGTCATTGATATCAGTGTATCTATGTTTTTAATACCCAGTATTATTACTTCACACTATGATGTGATGGAATGTTAATATATAGCGTTAGGGTATAGTGCTGCATTGGTCAAGAACTCATATATTTTTATAGCAATACTGATTCCAATCTGTTCTAGTAGTCACTACTATTCTAGTCGTTGGTATCATCACTAATCACCAGATAATATTTATAATTGACTCTAGTCTCTACTATCCAGTCTTTGTACTGGGAACACCAGCATTTTAGTTTTAATCAACCCATATTTTAATATTTCTAATAAAGATTAATGTTTTAATGTGTGTGAATCTTTTTTCAATTCCAGATAATTTAGGGTCATTTGAGTGCTTATATAGTATCTTTTTATGTTAGTTTCTCTAGCTAACATATTTGGAATGTATTCATCATTGCTGACCGATGAAGTAACGAGCGGAAGGAGGGGGAATCACTGGAGCGGCTTATAAGATTCACTTTAAAAAGCTCTCCAATATTATACAACATATAATATATTTAACTTCAAATCTGATAAGTATGTGTCAATATATGATTATGTATTAAAATGTGTATAGAAAATGTCCCTTAAAATATTGCCTAATATTGGTATCTGTGCTTTTTTGAGAAAAATCTGATTTTTTTGCCTTGTATAATGCACATTGCACTATATAGTCTTAGGACCAGCATTGAATTAGAAAGTGAATGCCCTAAAAGTGTGATTTTCTCTATAATTCACATAGACTACATTATGCAATATTAAAGCAGAAAATTGAAATGGGTAAACTGTATACATTTTGTGTGATCTAGTTTTTGACTACCTACCATGTCCCTTTGAATATATTTTGACACAGATTTTGCATCATTTAGAAGTTTAACATCATTTTTAGAAATTGTAAAAATTCCCTGCAAAAAATAGCCAACATTGGGCCCCATTACATATGCGGCGTCGCCCGCAAAACCCGGCGACGCCAGTTTTTACGCGGTTTTGGTATCCAATATACAGCGCCGCAGATAAATGAGGCACGTATATTTCACCTGTCGCCTGCAATTTTTACTCCCATAAGCTAACATGGGACAGCGTCGCAAATCGGTATTCAATATTCAGCACAAGGACTTACGTGGCGAAAATGGAGAAATCTTACTCCATTTTCACCTCGCCACACAAAGTCAGCCGCAGCAAGCCTTGCACTGAGTATGGGAGCACCGTAACTCCTGAAACTGCCTGCAAAAATAAACTAACACCTATCGCATGCGCAATATCTATCTACCTGTCAACCACAATCCCCCACCGCAATAACTAATAAACAGCTAGATTACGAGTTTTGCGTTATGAGTGAAAAAGCTATTACGAGTCTTGTAGGTATAGGTGTACCGCACACTTTTTTGGCCGTCATGCAATGTAACTACCGCACTTTTTAAAAAGTCCTTTTTCAATGGGACTTCCACAGCGTCAGTATTACGAGTTTGCCTGTCCGGCCAAAAAGTGAGCGGTACAGCCTATAACTACAAGATCCGTACAGTCATCTGAAAGTCAGTAGTTATGGGTTTTACGTTACAGAGCTGTACAATAAAACTCATGACTAAACTGTTACAAAGTACACTAACACCCATAAACTACCTGTTAACACCTAAACCGAGGCCCTCCTGCATGGCAAACACTAAAATAAAATTATTAACCCCTAATCTGCCGCTCCGGACATTGCTGCCACTATAATAAACATATTAACCCCTAAACCACCACACTCCTGCATCGTAAAAACACTAGTTAAATATTATTAACCCCTAATCTGCTGTCCCTAACATCACTGCCACCTAACTACACTTATTAACCCCTAAACCTCTGGCCTCCCACATCACTAACACTAAATAAATATATTAACCCCTAAACCTAGCCCTAAGTCTAACCCTAACACCCCTAACTTTAATATAATTAAAATAAATCTAAATAAAACCTACTATTAATAACTAAATAATTCATATTTAAGACTAAATACCTATAAAATAAACCCTAAGATAGCTACAATATAACTAATAGTTACATTGTAGCTATCTTAGGTTTTATTTTTATTTTGCAGGTAAGTTTGTATTTATTTTAACTAGGTAGACTAGTTAGTAAATAGTTATTAACTATTTACTAACTACCTAGTTAAAATAAATAAAAATTTACCTGTAAAATAAAACCTAACCTAAGTTACACTAAAATTAAATAAATTAATAAATTAAATAAATTAAATTAACAAAATACATTTATCTAATTTACAAAAAATAATAAACACTAAATTACACAAAATAAAAAAGAATATTTAAACTAATTACACCTAATCTAATAGCCCTATCAAAATAACCCCCCCCCCAAAATAAAAAAAACCCCTAACCTACACTAAACTGCCAATGGCCCTTAAAAGGGCCTTTTGGGGGGCATTGCCCCAAAGAAATCAGCTCTTTTACCTGTAATAAAAAAACAACAGTAAAACCCACCACCTACACAACGCATTTAGCTTTTTCACATTACCCATAGTCCCTAATCTAAAAATAAAACCCACCCAATAAACCCTTAAAAAACCTAACACTAACCCCCGAAGATCCACTCATATTGTAGTTATCTTAGGTTTTTTTTACGGGTAAGTATTTAGTCTTAAATAGGAATTATTTAGGTAATAATAGTAATTCGTATTTAGATTTATTTTCATAGGACTTTGTTGTATACAAGTGATATTTTTATTGAAAAAAGTGGTATCACACAAATCTTAGTCAACGTTTTGGCTCATACATTGAGCCTTTCTCAAGACAATCTATAAACACAATATTTACAAATTAATCGTATGTACAAAGTTTATACTGACGCACTTGAGTAACAGCATATGACAAACTTGCATTATCATTCCCAATTACTATCTCATTATTTGTACAAAACATTTAATATAAAATTTCCAGCCTAACAAATTGTACATGTATGTAGTAGAAAATAATATATATTTCTATATACAGATTTTTCCTAAAGAGTTTATCAAGAGTATATCAACAAACATATTGATTAATGTGCTGCTACGAGGTGTATGGTGTATAAAAAAAGGCAGTAGCCTTAAAACATTGTTGGTCAAACATGAAAGTTACTGTGAGTCTCAGAATTTGTTACCCAGAGGGAGAGTAGGCTGTTTTAAATGTGGCAGTTGTGTCACTTGCAATACTATGATAGCAGGAGACACATTCAACCATCCCTACAGATCGAAAAAATTCAACATTAGGCACAGATTGTCATGCACCTCAGATTATGTGGTGTATATTATCATTTGCCCTTATGGTAAATACTATGTGGGTAAGACCTGCACAACATTCAGAGAGCACCTTGCCAACCACAAAAGGGCCATCAGAGCTGCTTATATGGATGGTACAAGTGATCAACCTGTAGCTTGTCATTTTTTAGAGAACAAACACACTATAGCCATGCTCAGAACTATTGTCATAGACAGTATTGCCCCTTTAAAAAAGGGTGGAAATAGGGATGAGAACTCTTAAAAAGAGAGGCCCAGTGGTTTTACAGATTAGGGGACATGGATCCCAAGGGACTGATTACACATTTGGACCTATCTTTATTTTATTATTTTATCTCTGTATGTATTATATATATACTTTTCCCTTCTAACCTAAAAGTAGGGGCTTAAACCTAAGTCACATCCTTATCGGTCCCTAGGGACTTTCCTACATATTTCTATATTGTCGCAATTTTCTTTATATTTGTGGATATCCTCTGTGCTTGAGTAGTATGTAGTTAGTTATGTAACATTGGTATCAGTGATTCCATAGTACCTTTGGCGATAAGACTAGGACTTGTTAGCAAAGTATGTAATATAAAGCCTGTTTTAACCAGTCAATATTCTAGATGATTAATTAAATATTCCATCTTATGGTTCCATCTAAGTAACGGGCCTCTAACTCTCGTTAACAATCACTACATATATCCCCTTGTATGTTACAATTCTATGCATGCTTTACTCTGCTCTATAGTTTGAGCAGTGAGCGCTAGGGCACTTGTAATTTCGTGTCTGCGCCAATCATCACAAAACATCTGACGTATGATCTTGTCAATGTGTATATACATTAGCTCCATTAGTAGCAGCACATTAATTGATATGTTTGTTGATATACTCTTTTAGGAAGAATCTATATATAGAAATATGTTATTTTCTACTACATACATATACAATTTGTTAGGCTGGAAATTTTATATTAAATGTTTTGTACGAATAATGAGATAGTAATTGGGAATGATAATGCAAGTTTGTCATATGCTGTTACTCAAGTGAGTCAGTATAAACTTTGCACATACGATTAATTTGTAAATATTGTGTTTATAGATTGTCTTGAGAAAGGCTCAATGTATGAACCCGAAATGTCGACTAAGATTTGTGTGATACCACTTTTTGCAATAAAAATATCACTTGTAACAAAGTCCTATGAGTGCCCTCCATTCTGCATTTTGAATATATGAACATCATTAGAGGAGACACCTGGGCCAAAGAGGAGATATGTAAATGATGGAGTGCAAGATTCAAGAAGCATATATATATATATATATATATATATATATATATATATATATATATATATATATATATATATATATATATATACATGTGTATTTAATAATAAAAAAAAAAAAAAATTCTATGTAACAAAGATGGGAATGTTAGCGCGCTAGTGAGAAGCACTGTCCTGAAGTTAACGTGCGTCAGGTTTTGCTCATGCCCAAATCTTTTACTTTCAACTCGATAACCCACACATGCAAAAAGAATACTTCCTGAGAAGTTTACACTTAAGTGGTTGTGCCAAATAGTGTGCCATTTGTAATCTAGCCCTTTACGTCTACATTATATATAAATACTATATCATGTTTCCATTTTCGGCTGTCTTATTGTGTTTTTTGGTGACTTACAGTTATAGATGAATGCATATTAGCGCCTCCTCTCTGCATCCCTCCCGCTGTGTGTACCAATACTGCAGGTAACATCTCCTGCACCTGCCCAAGAGGGTACACTAAAAGTTTTGATGGATATTTAAATCAGACAACGTGCACTGGTAAGAAAAACTTTATGCAACATAAACACTTTTACTATGTTAAATAATTAAACATGTAAATATAAGATACAATAACTTAGCATGTTCTATATATTCTGATATATTATATGATAAAAAATACAACTAACATTTTTCTTTCATGAATTCATTAGAACATACAATTGTAAACAGCTTTCCAATTTACTTCTCTTGGTATACTTTGTTGAAAGCATATCTAGATAGGCTCAGGAGCTTGTGGATAGCTGCTGATTGGTGGCTGAACTTGTATGCCTATTTTCATTGGCTTACAAATGTGTGCAGCTAGCTCCCAGAAGGGCATTGCTGCTGCTTCAATAAAAGATACCAATAGAATATAGAAAATTGATAAGCGAAGTAAATTGGAAAGTTGTTTGAAAATCTATAATCTTTCTGAATCATGAAAGAATTTTTTTTTAGCTTCATATCCCTTTAAAGGGACATAAAATCTACTATCAAATTTGCCTTGCTCTCATGGTATTCTTTGTTGAAGAGAATGCCTAGGTAGGTAGGTAGTGTGCACGTGTCTTGAGCGCTACAAGGCAGCAAACACTAGTACCATCTAGTGCTCTTGAAAATGTATAACATTGTTAAAAGTATTGTAGCAAAACTATTGCCGTATGTGCTTAAGGCACAAGCATGCTCCTGAGCCTACCTGCCTGTTTTTTTTTTTTTTTAAAAAACGAAGGACACTAACGCCTAGATTTAGAGTTTTGTCGGTAATAAAATAATAAACGCTGCTTATTTTCCCAGCGCACCCTTCAAACAACGCTGGTATTTAGAGTTGTCTGAGTGGCTGCGTTAGGCTCAGAAAAGGGTGCGTTGAGCATAATTTAGCTCCACTTCAACCCTCAATACCAGTGTTGCTTATGGTAGCGGTAAGCTGAAAAAACGTGCTCGTGCACGATATCGCCATAGGAAACAATGGGGCAGTTTGGGCTGAAAAAAAAACTAACACCTGCAAAAAAGCAGCGTTCAGCTCCTAACGCAGCCCCATTGTTTCCTATGGGGAAACACTTTCTAAGTCTACACCTAACACCCTAACATGAACCCCGAGTCTAAACACCCCGTACCTTACACTTATTAACCTCTAATCTGCCGCCCCCGCTATTGCTGACACCGCTGCAACCTACATTATCCCTATTAACCCCTAATCTGCCCCCCCAACGTCGCCGCTACCTTACCTACACTTATTAACCCCTAATCTGCTGACCAGACCTCGCCGCCACTATAATAAATGTATTAACCCCTAAATCGTTGCACTCCCGCCTCGCAAACACTATAATAAATAGTATTAACCCCTAATCTGCCCTCCCTAACATCACCGCCACCTACCTACAATTATTAACCCCTAATCTCCTGCCCACAACGTCGCCGCTACTAGAATAAAATTATTAACCCCTAAACCTAACTCTAACCCTAACCCTAACACCCCCCTAAGTTAAATATCATTTTAATTAAACAAAATAATATTCCTAAAATTAAATAAATTAATCCTATTTAAAACTAAATACTTACCTATAAAATAAACCCTAAAATAGCTACAATATAACTAATAGTTACATTATAGCTATTTTAGGATTTATATTTATTTTACAGGCAACTTTGTATTTATTTTAACTAGGTACAATAACTATTAAATAGTTAATAACTATGTAATAGCTACCTAGTTAAAATAACTACAAAATTACCTGCAAAATAAATCCTAACCTAAGTTACAAATACACCTAACACTACACTATCATTAAATGAATTAAATAAATTACCTACAATTAGCTAAACTAAAATACAATAAAATAAAATAATCTATAATACAAAAAAAAACCCCACTAAATTACAAAAAATAAAAAAAATTACAAGAAGTTTAAACTAATTACACCTAATCTAAGCCCCCTAATAAAATAAAAAATCCCCCCAAAATAAAAAAATGCCCTACCCTATCCTAAATTACAAAAGTAATCAGCTCTTTTACCAGCCCTTAAAAGGGCTTTTTGCGGGGCATTGCCCCAAAGTAATCAGCTTTTTTACCTGAAAATAAAAATACAAACCCCCCCAACATTACAACCCACCACCCACATACCCCTACTCTAACCCACCCAAACCCCCCTTAAAAAAAACTATTGCTAACCCTCTGAAGATCTCCCTACCTTGAGTCGTCTTCACCCAGCCGAGCCGAATTCTTCATCCATGGTGCGCAGAGGAGGTCCTTCATCCGGTAGAAGTCTTCATCCAAGCGGGGCAAGAAGAGGTCCTCCATCCGGTAGAAGTCTTCATCCAGGCGGCGTCTTCAGTCTTCATCCATCCGGAGCGGAGTGGAGCCATCTTCAACGGAGCCGACGTGTAGCCATCCTCTTCAACCGATGACTTCCCGACGATTCTATCAGCCAATCGGAATTAAGGCAGAAAAAATCTGATTGGCTGATGCAATCAGCCAATCAGATTGAAGTTCAATCTGATTGGCTGATCCAATCAGCCAATCGTATTGAGTTCGCATTCTATTGGCTATTCCGATCAGCCAATAGAATGCAAGCTCAATACGATTGGCTGATTGGATCAGCCAATCGGATTGAACTTTAATCTGATTGGTTGATTGCATCAGCCAATCAGACTTTTTCTACCTTAATTCCGATTGGCTGATAGAATCCTATCAGCCAATCGGAATTGAAGGGATGCCATCTTGGATTCATTCGTTGGGAAGTCGTCGGTTGAAGAGGATGGCTCCGCGTCTGCTCCTTTGAAGATGGCTCCGCTCCACTCCGGATGGATGAAGATTGAAGACTCCGCCTGGATGAACACTTCTATCGGATGGAGGACCTCTTCTTGCCCCGCTTGGATGAAGACTTCTACCGGATCAAGGACCTCCTCTGCGCACCTTGGATGAAGAATTCGGCTCGGCTGGGTGAAGATGACTCAAGGTAGGGAGATCTTCAGGGGTTAGCGATAGTTTTTTTTAAGGGGGGTTTGGGTGGGTTAGAGTAGGGGTATGTGGGTGGTGGGTTGTAATGTTGGGGGGTATTGTATTTTTATTTTCAGGTAAAAGAGCTGATTACTTTGGGGCAATGCCCCACAAAAAGCCCTTTTAAGGGTTGGTAAAAGAGCGGATTACTTTTGTAGTTTAGAATAGGGTAGGGCATTTTTTTATTTTGGGGGGATTTTTTATTTTATGAGGGGGCTTAGATTAGGTGTAATTAGTTTAAACTTCTTGTAATTATTTTTTTTTTGTAATTTAGTGTTTGTTTTTTTTGTATTATAGAATAGTTTATTTTATTGTATTTTAGTTTAGCTAATTGTAGGTAATTTATTTAATTAATTTAATGATAGTGTAGTGTTAGGTGTATTTGTAACTTAGGTTAGGATTTATTTTACAGGTAATTTTGTACTTATTTTAACTAGGTAGCTATTAAATAGTTATGAACTATTTAATAGCTATTCTACCTAGTTAAAATAAATACAAAGTTGCCTGTAAAATAAAAATAAATCCTAAAATAGCTACAATGTAATTATTAGTTATATTGTAGCTATATTAGGATTTATTTTATAGGTAAGTATTTAGTTGTAAATAGGATTAATTTATTTAATTTTATGAATATTATTTTGTTTATTTTAAATTATATTTATGTTAGGGGTAGGGTTAGAGTTAAGTTTAGGGGTTAACTTTATTATAGTAGCGGCGATGTTGCGGGCAGCAGATTAGGGGTTAATAATTGTAGGTAGGTGGCGGCGATGTTAGGGAGGTCAGATTAGGGGTTAATACAATTTATTATAGTGTTTGCGAGGCGGGAGTGCGGTGGTTTAGGGGTTAATACATTTATTATAGTGGTGGCGAGGTCCGGTCGGCAGATTAGGGGTTAATAAGTGTAGTTAGGTAGCGGCAACGTGGGGGGGGCAGATTAGGGTTTAATAAATATAATATAGGGGTTGGCGTTGTTAGGGGCAGCAGATTAGGGGTTCATAGGGATAATGTAGGTGGCGGCGGTGTCCGGTCGGCAGATTAGGGGTTACATTTTTTTATTATAGTGGTGGTGATGTGGGGGGGCCTCGGTTTAGCGGTACATAGGTAGTTTATGGGTGTTAGTGTACTTTGTAGCACAGTAGTTAAGAGCTTTATATGCACGCGTTAGCCCATAAAGCTCTTAACTACTGACTTTTTTTGTCGGTAGGAGTCTTGTCGGTAGAGGGTCTACGGCTCACTTCTTCCAAGACTCCAAATACCAGCGTTAGGCAGATCCCATTGAAAAGATAGGATACGCAATTGGCGTAAGGGGATCTGTGGTAGCCTGGAGTCGCAGTAAGGAAGTGAGCGTTAGACCCTTTCCTGGCTGACTCTAAATACCAGCGGGCGGTAAAAAGCAGTGTTAGGACCCCTTAACGCTGCTTTTGACGGCTAACGCCAAAACTCTAAATCTAGCCGTATGAAAACAAAGTTCATTGGAAGCTTTTATTATAATAGTGCACTCTATCTGAATCTTGAAAGAAACATTTTGGGTTTCATATGCTTGGAACTATTAAACTATAAATTGGTGAAAAACTGTGTATTTTGGTATCTAATATGAGATATAAGGTATAGCTGAGTGTTCTATTCCTGTGTATAATCCACCAACATTTAGAGAAATTATTTTTTTTACTTCCTATATAGACTTATTTTTAAAAATTGAAAAATATTCTGTTATTGATGATAATGATTTTTTTTATATAGACATGTGATGTGAAGCCTATATTAAATGATATAACTCCTTGAAGTTTAAAGTTATGGTAAATTCGTATCTATTGCAAAACATATTCTAGATCCTCTTACCTTAACTAGCACATCGATGTGCTTATATATAAAAAAAAACATCTTTTCACTTAGTAATTGCGATTTTATTTTAGTAACCGTACAGTGTAATAATCAGCCTCTCTCTAAATTTTTCACAGGGGCAGCTTTGATTGACATAAGTTTAAGCCAATCATCAGCTCACCACGCACCCCATGTGAAATAGGACCTGCACGCTCCCGTGCTCTGAACTAACTCATTGCTATGGAATGCGCATGCGCAATTCTTACGCTACTTGGCATTTCTAAATGAGAATCCTCAGCTCCAAGTTACATAAAGATAGCATCCGATGTAAGTAAATGTTAGCTGAGGATTCTCATTTAGAAATGCGCAAGTAGAGTAAGAATTGCGCATGCGCATTCCATAGCAATGAGTTAGTTCAGAGCACGGGAGCGTGCAGGTCCTATTTCACATGGGGCGCATGGTGAGCTGATGATTGGCTAAAACTTATGTCAATCAAAGCTGCCCCTGTGAAAAATTTAGAGAGAGGCTGATTATTACACTGTACGGTTACTAAAATAAAATCGCAATTACTAAGTGAAAAGATGTTTTTTTTATATATAAGCACATCGATGTGCTAGTTAAGGTAAGAGGATCTAGAATATGTTTTGCAATAGATACGAATTTACCATCACTTTAAATTAAATGTATAAAAATAAAATATACTAAAAGGAAAAAAATCTTAAAATGCAATTGTTACTTGTTCAAATCATATCTCGGTAGTAAAAATCAGGCCCTTTTTGATGGTACAAAAAAAAATGAAAACAAGGAAATACAAAATAAAAAGAGAGAGATAATGAATTAAGGAGAGGGGTTAGGGTGCATAAATTTATTATATTAAAGGAATATGAAACCTATGTTTTTAGGGTTTTTTGTGATTCAGACAGAACATTTTTTTTTAAGTTTGAAAAAATTTACTTCTGTTCTCAAATTTGTTTAATTCTCATGGTATTCTTTGTTGAAGAGATACCCTAAGTAGATGTCTGGAGCACTACATGTCAGGAAATAGTGCTGCCATCTAGTGCTCTTGCAAATGGATCACATTCTTGCAAAACTACTGCTATATAGTGCTCCTTAGCTAACGTGCCGGTTTTTCAACAAAATATGCAGAGAACAACGAAAATTTGATAATGGCAGTAAATTAGAAAGTAGTTTAAAATTGCCTGCTCTATCTGAATCATGAAAGAATTTTTTTTTATTGCGTATCCCTTTAAATAAGACAAAAACTGTTCCACAAACGGGTATACAAACCATAAATGATACATGGATAAATATTTCAATACACTAAGAAAGTATTCTCTGCAAAATTTAAATCCACAACAAATTCAATGTGGCATTTGGGGGTGTTATCATCTTCAAATGATATATAAACATGTCTGAAGACAAGGGGACCCCCCAAAACATCTCATTAAATTTGTTGTGGATTTGTAAATATCGGAAGACCATGTATAACACAGGTGAAATGTTTTGTCTACAACACATAAACAATATCATTTTGCATTTTTCAGCTATGTCACACTGTGTTCTCTTGTGTCTTACAGATATAGATGAATGCTCCAGCTCACCGTCCCCCTGCATCCCTCCTGCCACTTGCAGTAATACTGTCGGCAGCTTCTTCTGTAACTGCTCAGAGGGGTATACATTGTCCAATAGCTCTGGTGGCTCCGTGAATCACACAACGTGCACTGGTAAAAGGCACCTCTGAACAAGATAGCATATTTAGGACCGATGATCGAAAGTGCTACGAGGTGGCGAAATATTCCAAAGCATCCGCTGCTATGTCGAGCGAGCCTGTCAAAATATTCCAAATTTCCAACATAGCGGCATCACAGAAAGGCGTTTACTATACATGCCATTGGTTGGTGATGCTGGCTATAAATAACACCCAGCATCGCTGCCCATATTGGTGATGTATAGTACAATGATCCCTGGAATATAACAAAACAAAGGGAAGTGATCCAAGAATTGCTGGAAAAGGCAAAAATGCTATTGTCTCCCAGCTGACCTTGTTGTCTATATTATAGAAAGAGGTAACTGGCTGGGAGTGTGCTTAGTGCATAGAAAAACATTTAAATCAAAGGAAAAAAAAACCTATTAAGAGAATAGGGAAAAGTATGCTCTTTCTACACATAAAGTTTATATTTTTCCACTTAAAATTTAACTTTTACTAGTTGTAGTTAAAAAAGGCAGCAGCAATAGAAGTTGTATCAAGCGTGCCAGAAAAATAGTTAAAAACACAACTCTGTAACTGTGACTTGTATCAAGTACTTCAATGTTGCTGACTTTTGGTTGTTTATCACATTTGAGGAGGAGGGGAAAAATCAACGATATTAGGTCAATGTAAGAGCCTCTATTTAGAAACTGTGTCCTGTATTGCCCTATATTAGGGTAGATACGCCATTTTTTTTTACACTAAATATACTGTATATCCCTTCCTCATCCTTCACACAATATGTCCCAAATGTTACAACAAATGTTACAACAAATGTTACAACAAATGTTACAACAAATGTTACAACAAATGTTACAACAACAAATAAAAAATATCAATTAGTAGATAGTCTGAAATTAACAGAGTGTAGTTAAAATAAACATGAAGTGGCGTATCTACCCTAATATAGGGCAATACAGTGCACAGTTCCTAAATAGAGGCTCTTACATTTACCTAATATCGTTGATTTCCCCCCTCTTCCTCATATGTGATAAACAACCAAAAGTCAGCAACATTGAAGTACTTGATACAAGTCACAGTTACAGAGTTGTGTTTTTAACTATTTTTCTGGCACGCTTGATACAACTTCTATTGCTGCTGCCTTTTTTTAACTACAACTAGTAAAAGTTAAATTCTAAGTGGAAAAATATATACTTTATGTGTAGAAAGAGCATACTTGTCCCTATATTCTCTTAATAGTTTTTTTTTTCTTTAATCCCTGGAATATAACTGCCTTGTGCCTAACCACTAATCCTAATACCCCTAAACTGAAGTACCCCACCGCACTGAAGAAACCGCCACATACCCACCGCAAGTACTATCCTATTAACCCTTAAACCGTCACATACTCATCGCAGTTATCTAAACTATTACCCCTATACCACCACTAGCCCACTGTGTATTTTGGTATCTAATATGAGATATAAGGTATAGCTGAGTGTTCTATTACTGTGTATTATCCAACAACATTTTGAGAAATAATTTTTTTTACTTCCTAAATAGACTTTTTTTTAAAATTGAAACATATTCTGTTATTGATGATAATGCTTTTTTTTAAATAGACATGTGATGTGAAGCCTATATTAAATGATATAACTCCTTGAAGTATAAATCAAATGTATAAAAATAAAAATAAAATACACTAAAAGAAAAAAAATCTTAAAATGCAATTGTTACTTGTTCCAATCATATGTCGGTAGTAAAAATCAGGCCCTTTTTGATGGTACAAAAAAAATGAAAACAAGGAAATACAAAATAAAAAGAGAGAGATAATGAATTAAGGAGAGGGGTTAGGGTGCATATATTTATTATATTAAAGGAATATGAAACCTATGTTTTTGGGGGGGTTTTGAGATTCAGACAGAGCATTTTTTTTTTTTAAGTTTGAAATTTACTTCTATTTGTTTAATTCCCATTGTATTCTTTGTTGAAGAGATACCCTAAGTAGGTGTCTGGAGCACTAAATGTCAGGAAATAGTGCTGCCATCTAGTGCTCTTGCAAATGGATAACATTCTTGCAAAACTGCTGTTAAAGGGACATGATACCCAAAAAATCTCTCTCATGATTCAGATAGAGCATATCATTTGAAACAACTTTCTAATTGACTTCTATTATCTAATTTGTTTCATTCTATTGGTATCATTTGTTGAAGGAGCAGCAATGCACTACTGGTTTCTAACTGAACAAATGGGCGAGCCAATGACAATCGGTATAAATATGCATCCACCAATCAGCAGCTAGAACCTAGGTACTGTGCTGCTCCGTAGCTTTTTAAGATAAACCTTTCAGCAAAGGATAACAAGAGAAGGAAGAAAATTAAATAATATAAGTAAATTGGAAAGTTGTTTAAAATTGTATGCTCTATCTGAATCATGAAAGATTTTTTTTGAGGTTCATGTCCCTTTAAATAGTGCTCCTTAGCTAACGTGCCTGTTTTTCAACAAAATATGCAGAGAACAACGAAAATTTGATAATGGCAGTAAATTAGAAAGTTGTTTAAAATTGCCTGCTCTGTCTGAATCATGAAATAAACATTTTTTATTTTGTATCCCTTTAAATAAGACAAAAACTTGTATACAAACCATAAATGATACATGGATAAATATTTCAATACACTAAGAAAGTATTCTCTGCAAAATTTAAATCCACAACAAATTCAATGTGGCATTTGGGGGTGTTATCAACTTCAAATGATATATAAACATGTCTGAAGACAAGGGGACCCCCCAAAACATCTCATTACATTTGTTGTGGATTTGTAAATATCGGAAGACCATATAAAACACAGGTGAAATGTGTTGTCTACAACACATAAAAAATATCATTTTGTATTTTTCAGCTATGTCACACTGTGTTCTCTTGTGTCTTACAGATATAGATGAATGCTTCAGCTCACCGTCCCCCTGCATCCCTCCTGCCACTTGCAGTAATACTGTCGGCAGCTTCTTCTGTAACTGCTCAGAGGGGTATACATTGTCCAATAGCTCTGGTGGCTCCATGAATCACACAACATGCACTGGTAAAAGGCACCTCTGAACAAGATAGCATATTTAGGCCCGATGATCGAAAGTGCTATGAGGTGGCGAAATATTCCAAAGGATCCGCTGCTATGTCGAGCGAGCCTGTCAAAATATTCCAAGCTCCCAACATAGCGGCATCGCAGAGAGGCGTTTACTATACATGCCATTGGTTGGCGATGCTGGCTATAAATAACACCCAGCATCGCCGCCCATATTGGCGATGTATAGTACAATGATCCCTGGAATATAACTGCCTTGTGCTTAACCACTAATCCTAATACCCCTAAACTGAAAAACTCCAAGATTGCAAACACTATACCAATAAAGATTGAAACCGCCACATACCCACCGCAAGTACTATCCTATTAACCCTTAAACCGTCACATACTCACCGCAGTTATCTAAACTATTACCCCTATCCCGCCACTAGCTCACCGCAAGTACTATCCTATTAACCCCTATACCGCCACATACCCACCGCAAGTATCTAAACTACTAACCCCTCTACCACCACATAACCACCGCAAGTATCTAAACTATTAACCCCTATACCACCACAAGCCCACTGCAAGTACTATTCTATTAACCCCTATACCACCACATACACCAAACGCAAACTAACCAACTCTTTGTAAACCCCTATGTAACCCCCCTAAGTTACATTAAAAAAAAAATCTGTCACAAAAATAAATACATATTAAACCTAAACCGAAACAACCCCAAACGCAATCTAACTACTCTACCTAACAACTAATCCCTCTAAACTAACCTCCCTTCTAAACTAAACCACCTAAGTTACAAAAAAAAATGACAGTATCCAAAATAGAAAACAACATTATTGTTATTTTTGGGGGTGGGGGGTTACTTCTATTGTAGAGGGGAGGTTTTGTAATTGATTTTTTTTTTTTAAATAGCTGAATTATCTTTAGGGTAATGCCCTATAAAAAGCCCTTTTAATGGCTATTGTAATTTATTTTATTTTTAGGTTTAGGGTTTTCTGTTTGTTTTGGGTGGGTTTTTTATTTTATTGGGCATGTAGATTAGTGTTAGGTTTAATGGTGTTTTTTTTTAATTTTGGAGAGTGTACTCTATTATTGTAATACTATAATTATAATGCAACTGTCTTTTATAACAATCATATATATTTTAAAAGTATATTTAAAATAACAAACACATCAAGCAAGAATATCTACATTTTAATTTATCCAATACTTAAACTAATATGCATTATACATGACCATGCATTGTATTTCAAAACATTGTAGATATAATGTATTCAGGCCTTGCATTGATATTCAATATTTAAACTGTTATGCATGTATATTGCATAATGCTTTAAGTATTGCATATACATTATAATGTATTTATGTTATCTTGTTGTGTTTATTAGTGATAACATAGATATATATGTTAATATATATATTTATGTTCTAGTAGTCAGTAGCATTAAATCATATTTTTACATAACAACCATGCAGTTATGTTAAACAAAAAATAATAATTATACTGTCTTTAATATCAAATAATAAACACAACAAGCAACATTAATTACATTTTAATTTATATGCAAATATATAAACAATATGCATTCTACATAACAATATATAATTTTAAATATTAAATATTTATGTGTAGGGCCTTAGCTTCTACAGTTAGTTTTAGGTTATGACAGTTTAAGGGTCAATATTTAAATAATATGCATAGTCATGTACAATGCATATTGTGTAACGTATTGTATATATTTATAGATTAAAAGCTATTTAATGATGTTTTCTATTATTTTAAAAATAAACATATATTTTCAAATATATATTTGTTTCAAATAATAGCAAGCAACCATTAAATACATTTTAAGATATCTACAATACTTTAAATAATCTACATTGCACATGACAATGCATACTTTGTCAAGGAGATAGGGTAAACGCCGGAGGGCCGGCAAAACCTTGCCGGCCTCCTGGAACTCGGCAGCTGATCGTAATTGATCCCTGGTCCGCCGCTTCTTAAAAGGGGTGTCAATCAGGCACCATGCAGGGGATCAAGTTGCCCTTGTAGTATGTTGTCAGCAATTTGATGAGACAAACAAACACACACCAGCGCAGGAGCTCTGAGTGTAATATTTAATAGCAACAATGTTGCGCACAGTAAAAAAACACACTTACATCAGTGTAATAATTAAACGCATATCACCAAGGGTAGTACCCATCCCCCAGATTACCCGAAGAAACGCGTAGAGGATTACGGATTGGCCAAGGCGATCTCTCCACCCACATATCCAGTTCAAACCAAGGAGCTGCGGGTCTGTGTCAAGTTACAGCTTAATTCCATACTTCGAACACGGATATTTCTTTGCTATGAGAATCTGGGGGCCGGGTACTACCCTTGGTGATATGCTTTTAATTATTACACTTTTGTAAGTGTGTTCTTTTACTGTGCACAACATTGTTGCCAATAAATACTACACTCAGAGCTCCTGCACTGGTGTGTGTTTGTTTGTCTGTTTTCCAGCTCATCTCTATGAGATAAGATAGAGGAGATTTACTCCGGCGGCATTGGCTTGAGTGGTTGTTTCTCCTCTTCTCCCAGTGGATTTTATGTTCAGTGATCATTGGACACTTTTGGACACTCCTGAATTTCCCCATCCATTGACAGGGGACTAAAACGAGTTCTGTTTTTACTATCGTTTTGTACGGATTATATAGTACTCATTTCCATTGAAAGCGCTGGTAATATTTTCCGTTTTTGAGCAATTAGAGGAGGCACCTAGGAATACTACTTGTTTGGGGGTACTACCTTCTGGGAGGAATGGGGACACTTCAATTCCAGTCCCCATTTTAGGACATCTCTGTGAAACATTATTTAAACATTCATTATAATTTTAGCGACATACAATAGCTTCATAGTTATAATGGGGAGGTTTACTATTTAGTATAGTTTATTATAGTGAAGTATTTTTATGCTAGTAGGCAGTATGTGAGAGAAGGCTGGGGCATTTGAGGGGAGTGTTAGTAAGACATTACGTCAATGTAGGCAGTATTAGGGACTTAGCTGGGCGTTCCAGGGGTGTGTAGGTTAGGCATGACATAGGTATAGGCGGCCAGAGGGAGTTAGCTGGGCGTTGTGTACCGTCATCTTAGTCACAATGTATTTAATTTGATTAATGTACACTCTGACGTAGGTGAAAACTGAATGGGGTCAGGCAGTGGTGGTATCATGATGTATTCATATACATGGGCTTTGTCACAAAATGAGGTTAGGAGTCCTAAATATAAGAAGCATATTCAGTGGCAAGAGATATTTATATAAAAGGAGGAACAGCCAGAGTAGTCATAAATCTGGAAGGAAGAAGACAAATAGTTAAGTTGGTGTTGTGAATTTGCATAGTCAGCTCTTTTGGGAAAACATTTTATAAATCCATTATAAGCCTAGATTACAAGTGGAGTGCTATTGATAGAGAAGGGTGCGCTATCCATATTGCAACACTGCGCTAAGAATATTGCCCAATCTGATATTTCAAGTCAATGGTTAAAGATTGGCCAGAACATGTTAGTGTGCCTGACATTTTGTAGCATGCCCCATATTTTTAATGGATAATGCAGTGTGCGCTATCATAGCTCATATTACAAGTAATAAGTTATGTGTTTGTACGCAAGCCCAACACGTAATAGTGTTGACAAATTTTGAGTGCCTGGAGACCTGAAGTAAAGTGTTAGTACTAGATTTAAAGAATAACAAAAAAAAAATGTATAAAATATAAAAAACTAAATTTATGCTTACCTGATAAATTTATTTATTTCTGGATATGGAGAGTCCACAACGTCATTCAATTACTAGTGGGTTATCCTGCAGGAGGAGGCAAAGAGCACCACAGTAAAGCTGTTAAGTGTCACTCACCTACCCATAATCCCCAGTCATTCGACTGGAGGGAAATGGAAAAAGAATAACACAAAGGTGTAGAGGTTTAGTAAAAAATAACTGTATTAATAAAGGGTGGGGTGGAGGACTCTCCATATCCGGAAAGAAAGACATTTTTCAGGTAAGCATACATTTTGTTTTCTTTCCTAAGATATGGAGAGTCCACAATGTCATTCAAATACTAGTGGGAACTAATACCCAAGCTAGAGTACACAGAATGAACAGGGAGGGAGAACAAGACAGGCAGACCTAAACAAAAGGCACCACCGCTTGAAGAACCTTTCTCCCAAAAGAGGCCTCAGCCGAGGCAAAAGTATAAAATTTGGAAAATTTGGAAAAAGTATGCAGAGAGGACCAAGTTGCAGCCTTGCAAAGCTGTTCCACAGAAGCTTCATCTTTGAAAGCCCAAGAAGAGGAGACAGCCCTAGTGGAATGAGCTGTAATTCTCTCAAGAGGCTGCTGTCCAGCAGTCTCATAAGCAAAATGAATCATTATTTTCAACCAGAGGGAAAGAGAAGTAGAAGTAGCCTTCCTGAGAAACAAACAAACAGGGCAGAAGTATGTAGAATTTTAGAGTATGCACAACATTCAAGTTGTGCAATAGACATTCTTTATGAGAAGAAGGATTGGGACAGAGAGAAGAAACATCAATTTCCTGATTAATATTTCTATCAGAAACCACTTAAGGAAGAAACCCCAATTTAGAATGAAGAATTGCTTTATCAGCATGAAAGATAAGGTAAGGCGAATCACACCGCAAAGCCAAGAGTTCCGAAACTCTCCGAGCAGAAGAGATAGAAATAAGAAACAAAACCTTCCAAGATAGCAACTTAATATCTATGGAATGCATTGGCTTAAACGGAGCCTGCTGCAAAACTTTAAGAACAAGATTAAGGCTCCAAGGTTAAATACAGGCCTGATTCTCACCAGGGCCTGCCAAAAAGATTGAACATCTGGCACATCCGCCAGACGCTTGTGGAACAAAATAGATAATGCAGAAATCTGACCTTTCAGAGAACTGACTGACAAACCTTTCTCCAGACCTTCCTGGAAAAAATACAAAATTCTAGGAATTCTGACCCTACTCCAAAAGTAGCCCTTAGATTCACACCAATAAAGGTATTTACGCCATACCTTAGAGCCTGGATCATTGTCTCAATGACCGACTCAGAAAATCCACGCTTAGATAGAACTAAGTATTTAATTTCCAAGCAGTCAGCTTCAGAGAAACAAGATTTGGATGGAGGAATGGACCCTGAGTTTGAAGGTCCTTCCTCAGAGGAAACCTCCAAGGCGGCCGAGAAGACTTCTTCACTAGGCCTGCATACCAGATCCTGCAAGACCATGCAGGAACTATTAGAATTACTGATGCTCTCTCTTGTTTGATACAAGCAATAACTCGTGGATGGAGCGAAAACGGAGGAAACAGGTATGCTAGACCGAAATCCCAAGGAACCACCAGAGCATCTATCAGAGAGGCCTGAGGATCTCTTGACCTTGAACCGTACCTTGGAAGCTTGGCATTCTGCCGAGACTCCATCAGATCCAACTCCGGTACCCCCCATTTGAGGGATAACTTGGAGAACACCTCCGGATGGAGAGCCCACTCCCCGGGATGAAATGTCTGTCTGCTCAGGAAATCCGCTTCCCAGTTGTCCACTCCAGGAATGTGGATGGCAGATAGACAACAATTGTGAACCTCCGCCCACTGAATAATCCGTGCCACCTCCTTCATGGCTAAGGAACTCCAAGTTCCTCCCTGGTGGTTGATGTAAGCCACTGAGGTGATGTTGTCCGACTGAAACCTGATAAACAATTGAGGCCAAGCCATCAGAGCATTGTAAATTAATGCAAACAGGAGGGGTGTCCGGAACAAGGTCAGACTACTAGTCTGTGCAAACAAAAAAATGTGTATAGAGAATCTGCTTCCTAGAGGACCCGGAGTGCCGTAGCAATGGCGGATCAGGCTGTAAATATACATGACAAGGAACACGAAGGGCAGGCACTGCTAGGAGGCATAAAAGTAAAAAAAATGATTTATTGAAAAATTTAAAACATGACCCCAGACAGGAGTGAAGAGACATACAGGACAAGTCTTACGCATTTTGCGCCCCCTAGTGGCACTTAATCATAGACTTTTATACCTCCTAGCAGCGCCTGTTCCTTCATGTCCCTTGCATTGTAAATCAATCTCAACTCCAAGATGTTTATGGAGAGAGCAGACTCCTCCCGAGTCCATAGTCCCTGCGCCTTTAACGATTCCCAGACTGCTCCTAGCAGGCTGGTGTCTGTGATCAAAATTACCCAGGAAGGTCTCCGGAAGCATGTGTCCTGAGACAGATGGTCCTGAGAAAGCCACAGGAGAGAGTCTCTTGTCAACTGGTCTAGATCTATCCTCTGAGACAGATCCGAATGGTCTCTGTTCCATTGTCTGAGCATGTATAATTGCAGAGCTCTCAAATAGAATCGAGCAAAGGGAATTATGTCCATGGAAGTGACCATCAGATTACCTCCATACATTGAGCCACTGAAGGCTGAACAGTAGACTGAAGAGAGAGGCAAGAGGAGAGAATTTTGAATTTTCTGACCTTCGTCAGAAAAGTTTTCATAGATAGGGAATCTATTATGGTCCCTAAGAAAACCACCCTTGTAGCTGGAATAAATGAACTCTTTTCCAGATTCACTTTTCAGCCGTGGGAACATAGAAATGACAACACAATCTCTGTATGGGAGTTTGCTTGTTGAAAAGATGGTGCCTGAACCAATATGCAATTCCCCAAGACCTGATCACTGCTAAGAGAGTCCCCAGAACCTTTGAGAAAATTCTGGGAGCTGTGGCAAGGCCAAACGGAAGAGGCACAAACTGAAAGTGTTTGTCTAGAAAGACGAATCTCAGGAATTTGTGATGATTATGAAGATATGCGTCCTTCAGGTCTATAGTCGTCTTGAACTGACCCTCTTGGACCAAAGGAAGAATGGAATGAATGGTTTCCATTTTGAAGGACGGTACCTTGAGAAACTTATAGAGGCACTTTAGGTCTAAAATGGGTCAAAAAGTTCCCTCTTTTTGGGAACCACGAACAGATTTGAATAGAATCCTAGACCCTGTTCCCTTACTGGAACTGGAACAATCACTCCCACACAGTTAAAAAATGCCTCTCTTTTTACCTGGTCTGCAGATAATCTTGAGAGGTGGAATCTGCCACTGGGAGGGAAAGTTTTGAATTCTATTTTGTAACCCTGAGATACTATGTCCACAGCCCAAGGATCTGGGACATCTCATCTCCACGCTTGACAAAACAAGGAAAGTCTGCCCCCCACTTGATCCCAACTCGAATTGGGGGCCAACCCTTCATGCTGACTTAGACTCAGCTGAGGGTTCTTTGATTGCTTACCCTTATTCCAAGACTGATTGGGCTTCCAAGAAGACGTGGACTGCTCCTGCTTGGAAAAGGGAGAGGAAGACTTTTGACCTTTGAAGTTACGAAAGGAACGAAAATGACTTTGATGTCCTTTGAGTCTGTTCTTGTCTAACGGTAGAAAAGACCCCTTTCCACCCCTAATATCAGAAATTATTTCTGACAGACCAGGTCTGAACAAGGTCTTCTCCTTGTAAGGAAGCTAGCATCAGAAATAAAGGAATTGGCTATTTTGAGAGCCTTAATCCTGTCTTGTATCTCCTCCAATGGAGTCTCTACTAAAATTGATTCAGACAAGGCATTGCACCAATAAGATTCCGCACTTGCTACTGTGGCAATACAAACTGCAGTTTGCCATTGAAGACCTTGATGAACATACTGTATATATTCTTCAAATAAGCTTTCAGCTTTTTGTCCATGGGATCCTTAAAGGAGCAGCTATCCTCTATAGGGATCGTAGTTCTCTTAGCCAGAGTAGAAATAGCCCCTTCTACTTTAGGCACCGTGCGCCAAGAATCTTTAATAGAGTCATCAACAGGAAACATATTTTTAAATAAGGGAGATGGGGAGAAAGGAATCCCTGGCTTCTCTCATTCCTGTGAAATCAACTCTGTCACACAGTCTGGGACAGGAAAAACTTCCACAGAGGAAGGAACATCATAGTTTTTATTAAGTTTACTAGACTTCTTAGGGTTGACAATAACAGAAGTTTCAGAGTTATCCAAAGTAGCCAATACCTCCTTTTAACAGCACACAAAGGTGTTCAAGCTTAAATCTGAAGTTTACTTCTTCAGTATCAGATGAAGGAATAATACTGTCTGAATCTGAGATTTCTCCCTCAGAGGCTACTGGCGAATCCTCCTCAACAGACTTATGAGGGAGGGCAACCAGCACAGCAGTAGGTGGAACAGAAACCTTATTATCTGAATGTCTAATTTTCCTCTTGCGTTTTCCCAGCATAGGAAAAGCAGATAATGCTGCAGATACCGCAGAAGATACCTGTGCAGCAAAATCTGCAGGCAAATAAACTTCTCCAGGAGGCTGAGAGGACATGCGTTTGAGGAGAAAGCTGTGGCATTGCCTGAACAGCATCATCCTGAGAGACATTGGGCTCAGAGTGCAACAATTTATCTTTAACCCCTTAAGGACCAGACCATTTTTCAATTTCTTTCCCTTAAGGACCAGGGCTATTTTTACATTTCTGCTGTGTTTGTGTTTAGCTGTAATTTTCCTCTTACTCATTTACTGTACCCACACATTTACTGTACCATTTTTCTCGCCATTAAATGGACTTTCTAAAGATACCATTTTTTTCATCATATGTTATAATTTACTATAATTTTTTTTGATAAAATATGATGAAAAAAATGAAAAAAACAAACTTTTTGGAACTTTGACCCCCAAAATCTGTTACACATCTACAACCACCAAAAAACAACCATGCTAAATAGTTTTTAAATTTTGTTCCAATGTTTACATGTTCTTTGCTTTTTTGCAAGTTATAGGGCAGTAAATACAAGTAGCACTTTGCTATTCCCAAACCATTGGCTAGATTACGAGTTTTTGTCGGTAAGGCTTGCGGTGCTAACAAGAATTTTTTTCTCACCGCTCACTTAAGACAACGCTGGTATTACAGGTTTTTACAAACCCAGCGTTAGCCACAGAACAGTGAGCGTAGAGCAAAATTTAGCTCCACATCTCACCTCAATACCAGCGCTGCTTACGGTAGTGGTGAGCTGGAAAAACGTGCTCGTGCACGATTTCCCCATTGGAATCAATGGGGCAGAATCGGCTGAAAAAACCCCTGCAAAAAAGCAGCGTTCAACTCCTAACGCAGCCCCATTGATTCCTATGGGGAAATACTTTTTATGTCTACACCTAACACGAACCCCGAGTTTAAACAAGCCTAATCTTACACTTATTAACCCCTAATCTGCCACCCCTGACATCGCCGACACCTGCATTATATTATTAACCCCTAACCTGCTGCTCCAGACACCGCCGTCACCTACATTATACTTATGAACCCCTACTCTGCCGCCCCCAATGTCGCCGCAACCTAACTACAATGATTAACTCCTAATCTGCCGCCCCCAATGTCGCTGCCACTATAATACAGTTATTAACCCCTAAACCTAAGTCTAACCCTAACACCACCCTAACTTAAATATAATTTAAATAAATCTAAATAAAATAACTACAATTAAATAAATTATTCCTATTTAAAACTACTTACCTATAAAATAAACCCTAAGCTAGCTACAATATAACTAATAGTTACATTGTAGCTAGCTTAGAGTTTATTTTTATTTTACAGGCAACTTTGTATTTATTTTAACCAGGTACAATAGTTATTAAATAGTTATTAACTATTTAATAACTACCTAGCTAAAATAAATACAAATTTACCTGTAAAATAAACCCTAACCTAAGTTACAATTACACCTAACACTACACTATAATTAAATGAATTACCTAAACTAACTACAATTAATTACAATTAAATTAAATAAACTAAAGTAGGTAAAAAAACACAAAATTATAGAAAATAATAAAATAATTACAAGAATTTAAACTAATTACACCTAATCTAATCCCAATAATAAAATAAAAGAGCCCCCCAAAATAATAAAAATCCCTACCCTATACTAAATTACAAATAGCCCTTAAAAGGGCCTTTTGCGGGGCATTGCCCCAAAGTAATCAGCTCTTTTACCTGAAAAAAAAATACAATACCCCCCCCAACATTAAAACCCACCACCCACACACCCAACCCTACTCTAAAACCCACCCAATCCCCCCTTAATAAAACCTAACACTAACCCCTTGAAGATCACCCTACCTTGAGACGTCTTCACCCAACCGGGCACAAGTGATCCTCCAGACGGCCAGAAGTCTTCATCCGATCCGGGCAGAAGAGGACCTCCAGACAGGCAGAAGTCTTCATCCAGGCGGCATCTTCTATCTTCATCCATCCGGAGCGGAGCGGGTCCATCTTCAAGCCTGCAGACGCGGAGCATCCTCTTCCAATGACATCCAACTGAAGAATAAAGGTACCTTTAAGTGACGTCATCCAAGATGGCATCCCTTGAATTCCGATTGGCTGATAGAATTCTATCAGCCAATCGGAATTAAGGTAGAAAAAATCTGCCTGTCTGGAGGTCCTCTTGTGCCCGGATCGGATGAAGACTTCTGGCCGTCTGGAGGATCACTTGTGCCCGGTTGGGTGAAGACGTCTCAAGGTAGGGTGATTTTCAAGGGGTTAGTGTTAGGTTTTATTAAGGGGGATTAGGTGGGTTTTAGAGTAGGGTTGGGTGTGTGGGTTGTGGGTTTTAATGTTGGGGGGTATTGTATTTTTTTTTACAGGTAAAAGAGCGGATTACTTTGGGGCAATGCCCCGCAAAAGGCCCTTTTAAGGGCTATTTGTAATTTAGTATAGGGTAGGGATTTTTTTTTTATTTTGGGGGCCTTTTTTATTTTATTAGGGGGATTAGATTAGGTGTAATTAGTTTAAAATTCTTGTAATTATTTTATTATTTTCTGTAATTTAGTGTTGTTTTTTTTTTCGTACTTTAGTTTATTTAATTTAATTGTAATTAATTGTAGCTAGTGTAGGTAATTAATTTAATTATAGTGTAGTGTTAGGTGTAATTGTAACTTAGGTTAGGGTTTATTTTACAGGTAAATTTGAATTTATTTTAGCTAGGTAGTTATTAAATAGTTAATAACTATTTAATAACTAGTGTTCCTAGTTAAAATAAATAAAACTTGCCTGTAAAATAAAAATAAACCCTAAGATGGCTACAATGTAACTATTAGTTATATTGTAGCTAGCTTAGGGTTTATTTTATAGGTAAGTATTTAGTTTTAAATAGGAATAATTTATTTAATTGTAGTAATTTTATTTTGTTTTATTTATATAATATTTAAGTTAGGGGGGGGGGTTAGGTTTAGGGTTAGACTTAGGCTTAGGGGTTAATACATTTAATATAGTGGCGGTGACGTTGGGGCGGCAGATTAGGGGTTAATAAATGTAGGTAGGTTTCCGGGATGTTAGGGATGGCAGATTAGGGGTTAATAATATTTAACTAATGTTTGCGAGGCGGGATTGCACGGTTTAGCGGTTAATATATTTATTTAAGTGGCGTCGATGTCCGGGCGGCAGATTAGGGGTTAAAAACTTTATTTAAGTGTTTGCGATGCGGGGGGGGGGGCTCGGTTTAGGGGTTAATAGGTAGTTTATGGGTGTTATTGTACTTTATAGCACTTTAGTTAAGAGATTTATGTTACGGCGTTAGCCCATAAAACTCTTAACTACTGACTTTTAAATGCGGTATGAGTCTTGACAGGAGAGGGTATACCAATCACTTTTTCCAAGACTCGTAATACCGGCGTTAGGCAAATTCCATTGAAAAGATAGGATACGCAATTGACGTAAGGGGATTTGCGGTATGCTCGAGTCGCGGAAAAAAAGTGAGGGGTACACCTGTACCTGCCAGACTTGTAATACCAGCTGGCGTTAAAAAGCAGCGTTGGGACTTCTCAACGCTGCTTTTTAAGGCTAACGGAAGACTCGTAATCTAGGCGCATTTTTTTTACTCAAAATTAGCTATAGTTACATTGTAACACTGATATCTATCAGGAATCCCTGAATATCCCTTGACATGTATATATATATTTTTTTAGTAGACAACACAAAGGCCCCTATTTATGAGAGTTTGGCGGACCTGATCCGACAGTACGCTCACCTTATTCAGCATTGCACCAGCAGCTCACAAGAGCTGCTGGTGCAACGCCGCCCCCTGCAGACTCATGGTCGCCAGCAGGGGGGTGTCAATCAACCCGATCGTACTCGATCGGGTTGATTTCCGGCGATGTCTGTCCGCCTGCTCAGAGCAGGCGGACAGGTTATGGAGCAGCGGCCTTTGTGACCGCTGCTTCATAACTGCTGTTTCTGGTGAGCCTACAGGCTCGCAAGAAACACGGGGCATCAAGCTCCATTCAGAGCTTGATAGATAGGCCCCAATGTATTGATATAGGCCCATTTTGGTATATTTCATGCCACCATTTCACCGTAAAATGCGATCAAATAAAAAAAATTGTTCACTTTTTCACAAACTTTAGATTTCTTACTGAAATTATTTACAAACAGTTTGTGCAATTATGGCACAAATGGTTGTAAATGCTTCTCTGGGATCCCCCTTTGTTCATAAATAGTAGACATATATGGCTTTGGCGTTGCTTTTTGATAATTAGAAGGCTGCTAAATGCCGCTGCTCAACACACGTGTTATGCTCAGCAGTGAAGGGGTTAATTAGGGAGCTTGTAGGGTTAATTTTAGCTTTAGTGTAGTGTAGTAGATAACCCAAAGTATTGATCTAGGCCCATTTTGGTATATTTCATGCCACCATATTACCACCAAAGGCGATCAAATAAAAAAAATTGTTAACTTTTTCACAAACTTTAGGTCTCTCACTGAAATGATTTACAAACAGCTTGAGCAATTATGGCACAAATGGTTGTAAATGTTTCTCCGTGATTCCCTCTGTTCAGAAATAGCAGACATATATGGCTTTGGCATTGATTTTTGTTAATTAGAAGGCCGCTAATTGCCGCTGCGCACCACACTTTTATTATGCCCACCAGTAAAGGGGTTAATTATGTAGCTTGTAGGGTTAATTTTAGCTTTAGTGTAGATATCAGCCTCCCACCTGACACATCCCCCCCTGATCCCTCCCTGACCCCTCTCAAACAGCTCTCCACCTTCCCCCACCTCACAATTGTAACCGCCATCTTAAGTACTGGCAAATAGCAGGTTAAAGAGAATATCTGCATAAACAACATGAATTACATCCTGACTTGAACATCGGGGTAGACTACCCTAGTCTACAGTGACCATGGGATTATTCTGCCCATACTTCCAGTCACTGTTCTAACTAATGTTAATCCCGATATAGGGCCGGAAGTTTCACCACTCTTCAGCTTGATGTAACTCTACATGAACTGTCCTCTGATACAGAAGAAGGTGATTAAGAGTCTGCTAGAGGCAAAGACATATCCCACTGTGATCTTGCTGAGGGGAAGGCATCCCTTTTAAAACAGGGGATCCCACCGGCGGTGGTACTGAGGCATCCAGTTCCAAACTCTCAGGTACAGGCTGAAGATGTTTTTGATTTCGACGTGTAACTGTCCCTCCATCAGTAAGGACTACATAAGACCTTGGTTCTGGAGAGCGTCCAATTACCGTAGCAGGCGTCTTCCTTTTCTTCTCATCATCCAGTTTAATTCTGACACTTTGCCCCGCATTCAGCTCCTGCAAGGGCCTCACAGAATGTTTCCTGTCGTAGAAGAATCGATAGCCCCTTTTTGCCTCTTCATCCCTCCTAAGGACTTCGTCCCGAGGAATAGAGCTAGTTGGCTGGAAGACACCCACAGAGGGTAAGGTGGTGCGAATCTGGCGTCTTAGCATCAGCTGTGCCGGACTAAACCCCGTGGCTTGAATGGGAGTCGCCCTATAGGACAAGAGTGCCACGTACGGCTCAGATTGCTTCAAAATTAACTTTGTTATTTGAACTGCCCTTTCAGCCATTACATTGGCCTGCGGGTAATGTAGACTTGACGTGGAATGTACAAAATCATATTCTCTGCTGAAAGAACTGAACTCTGTGAAAGCGAACTGCATTCCGTTATCACTCACCAACTCTATTGGTATGCCCCACCGGGCAAAAAAGCTTCTGAGACTGGTGATAACAGCTTGACTTGTGATTTCATTCAAGGGTGCAATCTCCAAATACCTGGAATAGTAGTCAATCACGACTAGGTACTTTTTCCCGTGCAGTTCGCACAAGTTAGCAGCTATTTTCTGCCACTGGCCTGCAGGCAGCAGTGTAGAAATCAAGGGCTCTCTTCTCTGAGTAGGCCAGCGTTCCCGGCAAAAGGCACATTTAGACACATGGCTTGCAATGTCAGAACTGATCCCAGGCCACCATACTGCCATAGCTGCCCTTTCTCTGCACTCTGTAATGCCTAAGTGGCCATCATGAATCCTGTTTAACATCTCCTGCCACATGCTGACAGGAATAATAATGCGGTCCTGGAAGAACACCAACCCATCCAGCTCCGTGAGAACTTGAAGATATCCAGGCTGCCCGACTCTCGGGCCAACCTTCTTTTATGTACTTTATAACTTCTTGAAGGTCTGTATCTAAATATGTCTCTTTTCTTATTTGTTCTAGCTTCCCTGAAGAGATGGATTTGGAGGCCAGAACTGAATCTACATATACTTTCACATCTGATTCCGTTGAAGACTCTTCAGCAGCAGCCAGCGGGAGCCTGGAAAGTGTACCTGCCACAACCAGTTGTTTTTCCGGCACATGCACTGCCTTAACGTTGAACCTGAGCAGCCTCATTAGAAGTCTCTAGCATCTTAGGGGTGTTTTGTCAATATCATAGGAGTTGATTAGAGGGACTAGCGGTTTATGGTCAGTCTCCAGACTAAATTTCTCTAAACCCACTAGGTAACGCTGAAAGCGCTCACAGGCCCAAACTGCAGCCAGGCACTCTTTCTCAATTTGGGCATATTTTGACTCAGCAGCCGTCAGTGTACGGGAACAGTAGGCGATGGGCTGTAGTTTGTTTTCATTCAACTGCAGGAGGGCTGCCCCTAACCCATAACTGCTCACATCAGCACTAACCACAGTCTTTTTGAAGGGTCGTAGAACCTCAACACTGGGGCAGACCCCAGCAGGGACTTGACCTGCATAAAAGATTCTTCCTGTGAAGGTCCCCAGACCCAGGCAACATCTTTCTTTAGCAACTCTGTGATAGGGTGTAGTATTGTGGATAAATCTGGAAGGAACCTACCCACATAATTTTCAAGGCCCAATATTTGTCTCAGCTCATGTAGATCAGAAGGACTTTTCATCTGTTCAATAGCACAAATTTTTTCGGGGTCTGGCTTGATGCCATCCGCATTGATGATATGCCCAAAGTAACATAACTCAGCTTTCCTAAAGTCAGTTTGCGGCACTTTGGATCTAGGGGTATCTGCCAGAAGTGGCTGGAAGCATCCAGTGTTGAGAAGAACTTCACCCCAGCCAATTTCGAAGCTATGTCTTTAAGTGTCAGCAGCACATATCTCTCTCTCTCTTCACCGCCTCATTCAGCATTTTCAAGTCTACGCAGATGCGTACTTTCACATTTTTCTTTGCAACAGGCACAATGAGTGCACACCAGTCAGTTGCTTCAACAACCTCTTCAATAACTCCCATATTCTTCATATGCAGAAGCTCCTTCTCCACTTGAGGCATGAGCAGGAACGGAATTCTACGTGGAGTGGTAATGCTGTATGAGACTGCGTCACTTTTAAGTGATATTCGGACTGGGTTGCAATTCAGTAGGCCCAATTCACCAAACATATCTTCTGAAATCTCATTCATTCTGGCGATTAGGCCAAAACCACAGCATGCTTTTCTGCTCAATAGATTGTTTACACACTGACCTCTAATCACATGCACCCACATGGTGAATTCCCTCTGCTTGTACTCGCAGCTGGCAAGAAATTTCCCTGCACAATCAATGCGGCCACCAGGACTATGGACTTTTGTTGTAACTTTCGCCTGCTGAGGCTGTCGAGGCAGTTTTATTATTATTATTAACCCTAACCCTAATATTATTAGGTCTATTAGAAGATTTAACACAGCCACCCTATCTGACCTCCAGTTGCTAGCACACCCTAGGCTTTTACTGAAACACTAACATTTTCTTTTCCAGTTGCAATATAGAAGTAGTGGAAGCACTATAGATTGTGCTCTAGCGATGTTAGCGCACCATAGTGCTACCATTTTATGCTCCACTTGTAATCTAGGCCATAGTATATAATTCTTGAAAAAAAATTTGCTGTCACTTATAAGGCTGTAAATATGGGACCTCCTGCAAATATTTATACTATGTAAGAAAAATGTAAAATGTATCAAGATATTTCATAGTCATACACAAAAACAGGCTGCTTGACATATAGCTCTCCATGTTTGTGTTTACATCATATAAAAATGTCCTATATCCTTTATGTCACACTGTATTTTGGTGTCTTACAGATATAAACGAGTGCTTCATCTCACCACCACCCTGCATCCCCCCTGCGACCTGCAGTAATATTGCAGGCAGCTTCTTCTGTTACTGCCCAGTGGGGTATACATTGTCCATTAGCTCTGGTGGCTACATGAATCAGACAACCTGCACAGGTAAGAACATTTGGTGTCCATATTATCTTCATTTAAATTAATATTTTTACCATTTCTTAAATCCTTATATGGGGCTGGGTCTAAGGGTTTGGGATTATTATGAAACACCATACATTAATACAAGATCAAGAACTAGACGGCACGAGAGTCCACATAATGCCAAGTGTTCTGTTTTTAATGTGGTTCTCCATTTCCTGTGTGAAGACCTAGTTGAGTTGGAGTCCCAAAGAGCCCAGTATTGTTATGTTTTGATATACTGAAGGTAAAACCTCCCTGTGCCAGGAGCAAATGAAATCTTCTGATCAATTTATTTTAAATGTACTGGGAGTGAGGGGTATTGAGCTGATGGTAGCACCCTCCTGTGTTTTAGTAGTGGTGGTTGTGGTGGTGGGGGTGTCTGTATTATCCTTTATTAACAAGAAAAATAAAAGGGTAATGATTTATGTTGTTTGTCTTGATTATTCTAGAATTATGATCATTATCATACATTTAAAATGGTCCAATATATACTACAGTGCTATAACATTAGGTAACTTGCTACAGAATAAAAAGCAAAAGAATTTAATGGACAATATTTATTCATGAGTACTTTAGCAGTGCCCATGAGTTACCATCCAAAACCTACCCCCTTTATACAATGGGATCTACAAGACAGATGGGCTTGTGAGTTTATGTATAGTGATGTCGCGAACCTAAAAATTTGGGTTTGCGAATGGAGAACTCGAACTTCCACAAAAGTTTGCGAACCGGCGAACCGGGCGAACCCCCATAGACTTCAATAGGCAGGCGAATTTTAAAACTTACAGGGACTCTTTCTGGCCACAATAGTGATGGAAAAGTTGTTTCAAGGGCACTAACACCTGGACTGTGGCATGCCGGAGGGGGATCCATGGCAAAACTCCCATGGAAAATTACATAGTTGATGCAGAGTCTGGTTTTAATCCATAAAGGGCATACATCACCTAACATTCCTAAATTGTTTGGAATAACGTGCTTTAAAACATCAGGTATGATGTTGTATGGATCAGGTAGTGTAAGGGTTACGTGTAAGGGTTACGCCCGCTTCACAGTGCGCAGTGTAGGTGATATACCTGCCCTGACCATGCTTTGCAGACCAGCTATCAGTGGTCAGATGGACCCTTGCCCCAACACTGTGTGCCAGACATGCCATTATAGCAGACTTATATGGCTTTGGCGTTGCTTTTTGGTAATTAGAAGGCTGCTAAATGCCACTGCGCACCACACGTGTTTTATGCCCAGCAGTGAAGGGGTTAATTAGGGAGCATGTAGGGAGCTTGTAGAGTTAATTTTAGCTTAAGTGTAGTGAAGTAGACAACCCAAAGTATTGATCTAGGCCCATTTTGGTATATTTCATGCCACCATTTCACCGCCAAATGCGATAAAATTTTAAAAAAACTTAAATTTTTTCCCAATTTTAGGTTTCTCACTGAAATTATTTACAAACAGCTTGTGCAATTATGGCACAAATGGTTGTAAATGCTTCTCGGGGATCCCCTTTGTTCAGAAATAGCAGACATATATGACTTTGACGTTGCTTTCTGGTAATTAGAAGGCCACTAAATGCTGCTGCGCATCACACGTGTATTATGGCTAGCAGTGAAGGGGTTAATTAGGTCATTTGTAGGCAGCTTGCAGGGTTAATTTTAGCTTTAGTTTAGAGATAAGCCTCCCACCTGACACATCAGACCCCCTGATCCCTCCCAAACAGCTCCCTTCCCTCCCCCACCCCACAATTGTCCCGCCATCTTAAGTACTGGCAGAATGTCTGCCAGTACTAAAATAAAAGGGTTTTAATTTTTTTTTTTTTTTAGCATATTTACATATGCTGTGGTGTAGCATCCCCCTTAGCCCCCAACCTCCCTGATCCCCCCCAAAACAACTCTCTAACTCTGCCTTATTGGCCGCCATCTTGGGTACTGGCAGCTGTCTGCTATTATTTCACAGTCATAAAAGTTTTTTTTTTTTTAAATGTACACTACTGTTACAACAGATATGAGTGGTGGCACTGGGGAAGTGGGCACAGTATACGCTGTGAGCCTGACACACACGCTGGCAGGCAGGCAACTGCAATTAGATTACACAGGAAAAAAAAAAAAAAAAGCAGACTGATGTTCTAGCCCTAAAAAGGGCTTTTTGGGGTGCTGTCCTTACAGCAGAGATCAGATGAGTCCTTCAGGACTGTAGAGGACACTGAATACACTAGCCTATCTATCGATTTCCCTATTAAATCAGCAGCAGCTACACTGTCCCTCATCTCACTAAGAATGCAGCTTCCAAAGGAATCTAAAATGGATGCTGTCCAGGAGGTGGGAGGGTCTGGGAGGGAGGGTCTGCTGCTGATTGGCTGGAATGTGTATTCTGACTGTGAGGTACAGGATCAAAGTTTACTCAATGATGACGAATAGGGGGCGGATCGAACATCGCATATGTTCGCCCTCCGAGGCGAACGCGAACATGCTATGTTCGCCGGGAACTATTCGCCGGCGAACAATTCGCAACGTCACTATTTATGTACTAAAGGAAGTCCATAGTGAAAAGTTGAGGGGGAAACAAGTGCCTTGCAGCAATAAATGGGTTAATGGCTAAAGAGAATCCAATAGAGGAAGTGAGAGAGGGGGTGGAAGTAACAATGTGTAAGAAAGATGAGTAACACAGACATTCATGAGGGATTGCGGTGAGGTCTGACAGTAGCTTGGGAAACCAAGGGTGGATGAGTGAGTAGATAAGAATCTTAGATTTGTTGTGTGAGTGGGACATTTAAGATATATTTGTAGATATTTTTGGTAAATTCAACAGAAATGAACCAAAGACTGAATGCAAATAACAAATAAAAGAGTACAATGTAAAAAAATAGATTTGAGGTGTGGGGAATAAAAGTGGGAAAAAAGAGGAGTTATGTTTTGGAGATAGAAAGCTTTAGAGAAGAGGGCAGGATTATATGCTGATGATATGAGTTTAGATATAGGAAGAGACCATAAGATAAAGTAGAGACTTCTCTTTTTTAAATATTTTAAAACAATTAAAATGACAGAACACAACATATAAGCGAATGGTGTAATGTAGGGAAGATATTTATGATGATACAGGTGTCAATGTAGAGACCCTGTGGCTGTGGGTTTAAATAAAAAGTGTGGGAAAAAATCCTAAAGAAATATTACTTCAACATGCTACAAGCCCCCCAACATTAGTGACATGGAGGAAACTCAACAACTAATGCAAATAGGTAAGGCTGCTAATAACAGTGCTGTAATTAGGGGAGATTGTAACTACCCTGATATAAACTGGGCCAATGAAACTAGTAATTCAGCTAAGGAGGATAGATTTTTAAATGTTCTCAGGGATAACTTCTTGTCACAATTAATAGAGGAGCCAACTAGGAGTAAAGATATACTGCATTTAGTGCTATCAAACAATACAGATATAATATCAAACATAGAAGTCAAATAACATTTTTGTAACAGTGATCATAACATGGTCACATTTGAAATTTCTTTTCATAAGCAGTGTCTTAAAGGTTTAACTAAGACTTTTAATTTTAAGAAAGCAAAATTCAACAATTTAAGGAAATCATTAAAAGGACAGTCTAGTCCAAAATAAACTTTCATGAATCAGATAGAGAATTTAATTTTAAACCATTTTCTAATTTACTTTTATCACCAATTTTGCTTTGTTCTCTTGGTATTCTTAGTTGAAAGCTAAACCTAGGAGGTCCATATGCTAATTTCTAAGCCCTTGAAGGCCGCCTCTTCTCTCAAAGCATTTTGACAGTTTTTCACCACTAGAGGGTGTTAGTGCATGTGTGTCATATAGATAACACTATGCTCATGCACGTGGAGTTCAGGTGAGTCAGCTCTGATTGGCTAAAATGGATGTCTGTCCAAAGAGAACTGAAATAAGGGGCCAGTTTGCAGAGGTTTAGATACAAGGTTATCACAGAGGTAAAAAGTGTATTTATATAACTGTGTTGGTTGTGCAAAACTAGGGAATAAGTAATAAATGTATTATCTATCTTTTTAAAAAATAACAATTCTGGTGTAGACTGTCTCTTTAAATAACATAAACTGGGACAAAGTATTCTCTAATCAAAATACAGAGGATAAATGGATAACAAACAAACTTTGTTAAATAGATATACATATCAACAAAAACCATATGGTTATAAAAATAAAAATCCAAGCCAATCTGGCTAAATAAAAATGTGTTAAGAGAAATTAGGAAAAAACGTAGGGCATTTTTAATTATTCAAAGAAAATAGTACAGACTTAACATACCATATTCATAAGGAATGTAACAAAGCATGCAAAAAAATCTATCAAATTAGCCAAAGTTGAAATCAAAAGATTAATTGCAAAGGATTTTAAGTCCAACCCTAAAAGCTTCTTTAAGCACATAAATAGCAAAAAATCTAAGAGCGAAAATATAGGTTCATTAAAATGCGCGGAGTGTATACTGAAGTACCTCAGAAGGCTGAGGTACTTCAGTATACACAAAAGAGGAACACATGGAGGATACTTTGGAACAAACTAGAACATACCAGCCCATATCATTAACTGGGTTATGTCTAGAAGATATCAGGGAAAAAAAGGATAATATTAAGGTAAATAAAACTCCAGACCCAGATAAAATACACCCAAGGGTGTTCGGGAAGTTATATAGTTCTAGACAAACCTCTACCCTTAATTTTTCAAGACTCATTATCCTCAGGCATAGTACCCCAGGATTGGCGTAAAGCTGATTTGGTGCCACTCTTCAAAAAGGGAAGCAGGGATGATCCAGGAAGCTTTAGACCAGTTAGTCTGACATCAATAGTGGGGAAGATATTTGAAGGGATTATAAGGGATTATATTGATGAGCATATTCATGTAAACAAGATTATGAGTTCAAATCAGCATGGTTTTATGAGAAATAGATCATGTCAAACTAATCTAATTAGATTCTATGAGGAAGTAAGTAAAAATATAGATACAGGGGAATCAGTTGATGTTATATATCCATTTTAACCCTGCATAACACATATAGCTACCTATTTGTCCCTACAAATCTTAAATGTTTGATATGTGTGAAAGGACAGAATCCATTTTAACCCTGCATAACACAATATAGCTGCCTTTTTGCACCTACAAATCTTAAATGTTTGGTATGTGTGAAAGGACAGAATCCATTTTAACCCTGCATAACACAATATAGCTGTGTTTTTGCCCCTACAAATTTTAAATGTTTGGTATGTGTGAATTACCTTTAAAACTTTCTTTTCTCTGTCTTCCATTTTGATAAGAAAGTTGTCATTTGCATTGTTTATTCAGGCCTTGTTTGATCCTGCTATAATTTATGACCTTTGCTAATTAGGATCATGTGACTGTTATTACCTTTAAATTGTATACCCTTAGCTTGTTACATCAAGCTTGCTTGTGAGATCAGTGCAGCATGTGTGGTTCTCTAAGTATGCTAGTTCATAAGTGTAGGGACTTATAACAAGGGAGTTATACAAAGGAGTGGACAGGACAGAAACAAGTGCATTTAAATCTCCCTAAGTTAACTGCAAACATGCTACACTTTCTAATGTCTGCATTAACCTTTTCCTCCCTTCTCCTTAAAGTCACAGCTCTCCCTTTAACAAACAGCACTTAGACAATTCATATGTCTCCTTCTCTTCTACCTTCCCCCCTCTACAACACACATGAACTCTATTCCTATCTCACATCCCTCAGCCAGTCATGCTTAACTGATTCTAAACTTAAACACTCGCATAAGACACATTCTCATCTCCTTTCGCTCACCATATTTCTTCTTCTTGCAGCTGAGGATGTCTCACCTAACCCAGGTCCACCCTCTGCTTCCCTCAATTTACTACCCCAAATGACACCTCATACACCTTGCCCACGTAACCCTCTAAACCTCATTAACTGCACCTCTGTTAGTACACCCCTGTTATCTTGTGCCCTATGGAATTCACGCTTTGTATGCAATAAGCTTACATCTATTCACAACCTATTTATTTCCCGTTCACTTTAACATTTTAGCCCTCACTGAAACTTGGCTTTCCTCCTCTAACACAACTGCTGTAGCCTCTCGGTCCTATGGCGGCCTGCACTTTAGTCACACTTCCATACTAGGAGACAAACAAGGAGGGGGAGTATGAATTCTCCTGTCCCCACACAGTACCTTTCACTGCATTCCTTCACCCCCCTCTCTTTCCTTCTCATCTTTTGAAGTTCATGCTATCCGCCTCTTTACCCCTGTAGCTCTTCATGTTGCAGTTATCTATCGGCCCCCTGGCCCAGCATCACAATTTCTGGACCACTTTGAAGCCTGGCTTCTACATTTTCTCTCTTGTAATGTCCCTTCTCTCATCTTAGGGGACTTTAACATACCCCTTTATAATCCTAACATGCCTGCTGCCTCTAAACGTCTATCCCTTACTACGTCTTTTGGCTTGTCCCAGTGGACAACATTTTCCAACCCAGTGTGAAGGCAACTCCATAGACCTAGTCTTCACTAATCTCTGTGCAGTTTCCAACCTCCTTAACCTCCCCTTTCCTCTCTCTGCCCACCATCTACTAACTTTCTCTATTACTCTAGCTATTACATCTTTGCAAGCCCCCAAGGAATTTAAATGACTTGGATCTCAGACTTTTCCACTCAACTGAATCCTCTGCTCTACGACATTTCATCCCTCTCTTGGCCAAACCTTGTGGCTTTACAGTATAATTCGGCACTAAAATCAACACTTGACAAACAAAGCTGCACCCTCCATTCTTTGACGTACATCAATCACTCAATGGCAACCGTAGCACACCAAACAGACCAGATATCTTCAGCAATGTTCTCGGGCTGCTGAACGGCAGTGGAGGAAATCACGCACCTGTGCTGATTTCCGGCATTATTAATTCTATTTCTTATAGATTATTGCTGATCACTTCAAAAATAAAATTGACACCATTAGAAAAGATATCTGCACCTCACACCCCTCAAACCCAGCAATCCTACCCACCCCTTCTATTAACAAAACTCTATGCTTCTTCCCTCCTGTAACAGAAGAAGAAGTCTCTGTACTCCTATCCCTGGTTCATCTCACAACCTGCCCACTTGACCCTATTCCTTCATAACTTCATCTTTCTCTCTGCTTCACTAACCCCTACCCTAACTCATCTCTTTAACCAATCTCTCACCGCTGGCACATTTCCTGATAACTCAAGCATGTGTCAATCATACCAATCCTAAAAAAGCCCTCGCTTGACCCCTCCACCCCTTCTATCAACCGGTCTCCTTACTTCCTTTTGCTTCAAAATTATTGGAATGACTGGTATATAATTGGCTAACTCAATTTCTCACAACTAACTCCTTACTTGATCCACTACAATCTGGTTTCCGCCCTAAACACTCAACAGAAACCGCTCTTACTAAAGTAACAAATTACCTTTTATCAGCTAAAGCAAAAGGCCACTACTCCTTACTAATTCTTCTTGATCTGTCTGCTGCCTTTGACACAGTTGACCATCCTCTCCTGCTAAAAATACTACATTCATTTGGCATCCGAGACACAGCCCTCTCCTGGTTTTCCTCATAACTCACAAAATACTCCTTTTCAGTTTCCTTTAACAACATATCTTGTGATCCTATGCCTGTCTCAGTTGGAGTACCACAAAGCTCTGTCTTGGGCCCCTTGCTTTTTTCTCTCTATACATCCTCCCTTTGAAAACTTATAGCCTCCTTTGGATTCCAGTACCACTTATATGCTGATGATACCCAAATCTATCTTTCCTCTCCTGATATCTCTCCATCTCTACTCAACCAGATTTCCAACTGCCTCTCTGCAATTTCCTCTTGGATGTCTTCACACTACTTCCAACTCAATCTGTCCAAAACTGAGCTGCTTCTTATTCCCCCCTCTTTGAGACATCCAGCACCTGACATTTCTCTGATGGTTGGAGACTCTATTCTCAACACCTAACCCCAGGTCCGCTGTCTTGGGGTTACACTTAAATCAGAACTCACATTCAACCCACATATACAATCGCTTACCAAATCCTGCCGTTCACACCTATGCAACATTTCCAGAATTTGTCCCTTCCTTACTCAAAAAACTACAAAAATACTTATTCATTCCCTCATTTTGTCACGCATTGATTATTGCAATCTACTTCTAAATGGCCTTCCAAAACACTGCCTCTCATCCCTCCAATCTATTATGAATGCCTCTGCTAGACTCATCCACCTAAGTCGCCGATCTACATCAGCAGCTCCGCTCTGACAGTCTCTACACTGGCTCCCCATACACTCCAGAATTCAATTTAAAGTATTAACCCTAACTTACAAAGCACTCAACCGTCTAACTCACAACTATATTTCCTCTCTCATCGTGAAATATTCCCCATCCCGTCCTCTTCGATCAACCTCTGACCTACGTCTCTCCACTCCTGTTATCTCTACGTCCCACTCCCGTCTCCAAGACTTCTCACGTGCTGCTCCTGTTCTCTGGAACTCTCTACCCCACTCCATAAAACTGTCTCCAACCTTGTATAGCTTCAGACGCTCCTTGAAAACCCACCTATTCAGAGAGGCTTACCATCTCTTCTCCATCTCTCTTCCTAACCAAACTAATACATGAACTGCCTGACTCACTTCCGCAACTACAACCGATGTGACAAGCTACCCCCAACCTTATGTCTCTGCACCCTAAACCTGTAGACTGTGAGCTCTCCACAGCAGGGCCTTCTTCTTCCTGTACTAGATTTGTTTAGTTTTGTTATGTTTTGTATTTTATCACAAATCCTTGTCATTGTATACTCCTATCACTGTACCCAGCCCTACGGAATTTTGCGGCGCTATACAAATAAATTATAATAATAATAATAATATACACTTAGATTTTGAAAAGGCATTTGATACAGTGCCACATGAGAGATTAATGCACAAAATTAAGGGACTGGGAAAAGCTGAAAATGTTAGCACATGGATAAATAACTGGATAAAAGATAGGGAGCCACGAGTAGTAGTGAATGGATCATACTCAGATTGGACAAAGATAATGGGGTCAATTTAATATTGTGCAGACGGACATGATCCGCTATAGCGAACCATGCCCGCTGCACGTCGATAAATGCCGACAGCGAGTTCTTTTTAACTGCTAGTGCAATTCTGCCTCCTGCCGCTAGCAGGGGGTGTCAATCAACCCGATTGTATTCGATCGGTTTGATTTCCGGCGATGTCTGTCTGCCGCCTCAGAGCAGGCGGACAGGTTATGGAGAAGCGGTCTTTGCTATGAGCAGAGGCTAGCCAAACTGGGTCTGTTTTCTCTAGAAAAAAGGCGCTTGAGAGGTAACATGATTACTTTATATAAATATATTCAAGGCCCATATAGATGGCAGAAGTTTGTTTATTCCAAGAAAATTGTTTGTGAGAAGAGGTCACAATTTAAGGTTGGAGGAAAGGAGATTTAATCTACTGCAACGGAAATGTTTTTTCACTGTAAGAGCAATAAAATTGTGGAACTTATTACCAAAGGAGGTAGTGAATGCCAATAACCTAGATACATTTAAAAAATTATTTGGATACATTTCTGGCTAGAAACAGAATTCATGGATATGATTGCTTGTATAGAAAGGTAGATAAAGAAGTGACAGTGATAACAGAATCACAGTGCTTCTATAGGAGGCGCTAGCAGGCGAGGGGTGTATATAGTATGAGGTGGTTCTCTATATATATAAAAAATTATTTGGTTAAAATGACAATAAATGCACTAGTGTAAAAAATGGGGCAAGTGATGCACAGATTTGACAAATATGAGTAAAACAATAAGACAATAAAACAATATAACCATAAAATAAGAGAAAATTCAAAGTATATATAAAAACCAGCCAAACAGAGCCGGAAGAAAAGTCCAAAGGGAGTCTTCAACTTCCCAACACTGGATAGGCAGCTCTCTGTGGTCACCCAAGGTGATGATGTGCTTCTGTAAAGATGAGATAAGAACAAACACAGAGGCGCCACATGTGTAGGTCAATAAAACCAAGAAAATTCAATTAGCGACAGAATAAGGGTACTCACAAACAGGGCGGCACTCTCTTGTGCCGGCAGAGGCAGGCTGGTATTTACAGCAAACCAGCTAGCTGTATGGCAGGTCTGTACCGGATGTGGTCAGCGCTGAAGTTGGCTGGTTGGCCTGAGGAAACGGGGTCCGCCCGAGAAACGCGTTGCTATTGCACTCTTTGTGGGGAGATTTTTTATGTCACACACCCAGCTGTAAATTTGTAATACCTATGGTATTTTTATTGTGTATAATAAAATACTTATATGTTTTTACTTTTACATCAGTCTGGTGTTGTTGTGGTAATCTCCATATCAGTAACCTTAGGGCAGCTGAGCCCTCCCTCCCTTCTTTGCTCCAGTACAACTCCAGCTGAGGAGAAACAACACTCTGGGAACAACGGATAGAGGCTATACAACCAGCCAACTTCAGCGCTGACCACATCCGGTACAGACCTGCCATACAGCTAGCTGGTTTGCTGTAAATACCAGCCTGCCTCTGCCGGCACAAGAGAGTGCCGCCCTGTTTGTGAGTACCCTTATTCTGTCGCTAATTGGATTTTCTTGGTTTTATTGACCTACACATGTGGCGCCTCTGTGTTTGTTCTTATCTCATCTTGTATAGAAAGGGTCACCTTTTAGTGGGATTAATTTAAGCTCAACTGGAGCTTTTTTGTAAGTATATTAAATTTTTATAGGTTGAACTCGATGGACTTCAGTCTTTTTTTAACCTCATCTACTATGTTACTATGTATTACTCTGAAAAAAAGGATATTTTCCTGCAGTGTTTAAAGGGGGTATTTAAATTGTTTACTTTTTTTTTTCTTGTTTTTTTTTTTTCTTTCATCATTCAGACAAAACATGCAATTTTAAACAACTTTACTTCTAATGTTCTTTGTTCTTTTGTGGAAAAGCAGGGACATAAACTTAGGAGCCGGCCAATTTCTGGAGCACTTCATGGCAGCAGTTTTGCAAGAATGTTATCCATTTACCAGAGCACTAGATGGCAGCACTATTTCCTGCCATGTAATGGTACAGACACCTACCTAGCTATCTCTTCAACAAAGAACATTATGGGAACAAAAATATAAACATATATTTTCAAATATATATTTATGTTGAAATAATAGCAAGCAACCATTAAATACATTTTAAGATATCTACAATACTTAAAATAATCTAAACTGTACATTACAATGCATATTTTGTCAACAATATGTGGTAAACGCCGGCACAATTTCGCCAGCCTAACCGGCCTCCTGAAACTCGTCGGACCGGAATTGAGCCCCGGTCTGCTGCTTCTTAAAAGGGGTGCTGATCAAGCAAGGTGCAATTTGATGAGGCATCTAGGGATACCACTTATTTGGGGCTGCTACCTTCTGGGAGGAATGGGGGACACTTTAATTATGTTCTACCATTCCTCCCAGAAGGTAGCCTTTTAGTGCATCGCTGTGATACATTATTTAAACATTTATTATAGTTTTTGCGACATAGATTCATAGTTATAATGGGGAGGTTAACTATTTAGTATAGTTTATTATAGTGAGGTATTTTTTTTGACAGTAGGCAGTATGTGGGAGTTAGTTGGGCATTCCAAGGGTGTGTAGGTTAGGCATGACATAGGTGTAGGCGGTCAGGGGGATTGTAAGTTAGCTCTGATGTAGGTGACCGTGTAGGCGGTCAGTGGGAGGTTTCTTAGATGGAGCAGGGGGGAGTATAGGCTAGGCCTGACGTTTTTATAGGCTTTCAGGGGTAGATAGCTGGGAGTGCTAGGGGAGTAACCTGAAACTTTGATTCAGACACATCAACACAAGATCGAAATGTTCGAATCAGTAAACTGCAGATTGCAAGGAGGGTAGCGCCCATGTTTGTCTTGCCAGCTATCAGCTGTCGATATAACATCACCTGAGGAAGTTAGTGTAGATGTAATTAGACGTACGTCCCAAAGGTAATATTTGGAGTGTGCCTACACAGAAGCTAATTTTAGTTTCAATGAGCACACTTTTTGCACTGTGTAGGCACACTTTAAATAGGGCCTCCCCACTCCCAGCCGCAGCAAAATGCCAAAGAGCAGTGATGTGGGTGGTGACGTCATGCTCCCATTGACTTCTATGGAAGAGACATCGTCACTTGCCAGCATTGCTCGGTCATGCCCTGTTTCTTTGAATTTTTTGAATATCAGGGCCTCAGAATTTATGTTACATAATTAAACATTATATTTAATATAAAGCTACATATAACTAATATTATTTTTGTCAGAAGAGCTGGCAATCCCAGTTCATATTGACAAGAAAATTAAAACATGTTTTGCTTTTACATTATTCTTTGTTTGAGTCAAATGTATAATTATTTTACTGTCACTAATAAGTATAGATGGAAACTCCTGTCCCCTTAGCTGATCTTAAGTTTTAAGTCTGTAAAACTTAAGATCAATTCAATTCAATTCCGATTGGCTGATAGGATTCTATCAGCCAATCGGAATTAAGGTAAGAAAAATCTGATTGGCTGATTGAATCAGCCAATCAGATTGAAGTTCAATCCGATTGGCTGATCCAATCAGCCAATCAGATTGAGCTTGCATTCTATTGGCTGTTCCGATCAGCCAATAGAATGCGAGCTCAATCTGATTGGCTGATTCAATCAGCCAATCAGATTTTTCCTACCTTAATTCCGATTGGCTGATAGAATCCTGGATGACGTCCCTTAAAGGAGCCTTCATTCGTCGTTAGTCCGTCAGGGAAGAAGGATGTTCCGCGTCGGCGGGATGAAGATGGATCCTGAAGAAAGAAGATTGAAGACCCCGCTTGGAAGATGACATCACCCAGATGGAAGACTTCTTCAGCGCCGCTTGGAAGATGACATCGCCCGGATGGAAGACTTCTTCAGCGCCGCCTGGATGATGACTTCAATCGGATGGAAGACTTCTTCAGCGCCCCTTGGAGGATCACTTCTGCCGCTCCGGATCTCCTCTTCGGTTCCATCGGTGGGTCAGCTGGCTGAAGATAACTCAAGGTAGGATGATCTTCAGGGGGGTAGTGTTAGGTTTATTTAAGGGGGGTTTGGGTTAGATTAGGGGTATGTGGGTGGTGGGTTTTAATGTTAAGGGGGGGTTGTATTTTTCTTTTACAGGCAAAAGAGCAGTTTTCCTTGGGGCATGCCCCGCAAAAGGCCCTTTTAAGGGCTGGTAAGGTCAAAGAGCTTTGAACTTTTTTTAATTTAGAATAGGGTAGGGCATTTTTTTATTTTGGGGGGCTTTGTTATTTTATTAGGGGGCTTAGATTAGGTGTAATTAGCTTAAAATTGTTGTAATATTTTTTAAAAGTTTGTAACTTATTTTTTTTATTTTTTGTAACTTAGCTTTTTTTATTTTTTGTACTTTAGTTAGTTTATTTAATTGTATTTAATTGTAGTTATTTGTAGGTAATTTATTTAACTAATTTAATGATAGTGTAGCTATCTTAGGGTTTATTTTACAGGTAAATATTTAGTTTTAAATAGGAATAATTTATTTAATTATAGTGTAGTGTTAGGTGTAATTGTAACTTAGGTTAGTTTTTATTTTACAGGTAAATTTCTCTTTATTTTAGCTAGGTAGCTATTAAATAGTTAATAACTATTTAATAGCTATTGTACCTAGTTAAAATAAATTGAAAGTTACCTGTAAAATAAAAATAAATCCTAAGATAGGTACAATATAATTATTATTTATATTGTAGCTATATTAGGGTTTATTTTAAAGGTAAGTATATAGTTTTAAATAGGATTAACTTAGTTAATAAGAGAAATATTATTTAGATTTATTTAATTAATATTTAAGTTAGGGGGGTGTTAGGGTTAGTGTTAGACTTAGGTTTAGGGGGTTAATAATTTTATTAAAGTGGCGGTGGTGTAGTGGGGGGCAGGATAGGGGTTAATAAATGTATTATAGGTGGCGACGGTGTAGGGGGGGCAGATTAGGGGTTAATAAGTTTAATATAGGTTGCGGCGGGGTCCGGGAGCGGCGGTTTAGGGGTTAAACTATTTATTTAGTTGTGGTGAGGTGCGGGATCAGCAGGATAGGGGTTAATAACTTTATTATAGAGGGCGACGGTATAGGGGGGGCAGGATAGGGGTTAATAACTTTATTATAGAGGGCGGCGGTATAGGAGGGGCAGGATAGGGGTTAATAGGTATAATGTTGGTGGCGGCGGTGTCCGGGAGCGGCGGTTTAGGGGTTAATACATTTTAAAGGTAAGTATATAGTTTTAAATAGGATTAACTTAGTTAATAAGAGAAATATTATTTAGATTTATTTAATTAATATTTAAGTTAGGGGGGTGTTAGGGTTAGTGTTAGACATGGGTTTAGGGGGTTAATAATTTTATTAAAGTGGCGGTGGTGTAGTGGGGGGCAGGATAGGGGTTAATAAATGTATTATAGGTGGCGACGGTGTAGGGGGGGCAGATTAGGGGTTAATAAGTTTAATATAGGTTGCGGCGGGGTCCGGGAGCGGCGGTTTAGGGGTTAAACTATTTATTTAGTTGTGGCGAGGTGCGGGATCAGCAGGATAGGGGTTAATAACTTTATTATAGAGGGCGACGGTATAGGGGGGGCAGGATAGGGGTTACTAGGTATAATGTTGGTGGCGGCGGTGTCCGGGAGCGGCGGTTTAGGGGTTAATACATTTATAAGAGTTGCGGCGGGGTCTAGGAGTGGCGGTTTAGGGGTTACTAACTTTATTTAGTTGCGGGGGGGGCTCCGGGGGCGCCGGTATAGGGGGTAGAACAGTGTAGTTAGTGTGGGTGCTTAGTGACAGGCTAGCAATAAAGCTGTAAAAAAGCCGAAGAGCAGTGAGATCGGATGAGTGATAACTATCACAATCCGCTGCTCATCGCCCCGTACTTGGTGTGCGGCTTTTTGACAGCTTTATTGATAACTTAGGCGAACGTATTCAGGTCCGCGGCGGCGATGGTAGGCGAGCTTAGGCGGGCGTATTGAACTGGCGAAGGCAGGTAAAGTAGACGCGTTGATAACTACCCCTCAATCAGTCATCTAAGTCAGAGTGTACAGTCATGGTTTTTATTTTTAGAATAATAATTTTTCTGAATATTTTTCCAGTTACATCAGACCATTACAAATTTTGTTACATATCATAAGATATGAATAGATAGATCATTGAA